>NC_041230.1:51285735-51307081 GCF_002837175.3 Physeter macrocephalus | reverse complement strand
GATTGATCCCTTGACCATTATGTAGTGTCCTTTCTTGTCTCTTGTAACATTCTTTATTTTAAAGTCTATTTTGTCTTTTATGAGAATTGCTACTCCAGCTTTCTTCTGATTTCCATTTGCATGGAATATCTTTTTCCATCCCCTCGCTTTCAGTCTGTATGTGTCCCTAGGTCTGAAGTGGGTCTCTTGTAGACAGCATATATATGGGTCTTGTTTTTGTATCCATTCAGCGAGCCTGTGTCTTTTGGTTGGAGCATTTAATCCATTCACGTTTAAGGTAATTATCGATATGTATGTTCCTATGGTCATTTTCTTAATTGTTTTGGGTTTGCTTTTGTAGGTCCTTTTCTTCTCTTGTGTTTCCCACTTAGAGAAGTTCCTTTACCATCTGTTGTACAGCTGGTTTGGTGGTGGTGAATTCTCTTAGCTTTTTCTTGTCTGTAAAGCTTTTGATTTCTCCATCAAATCTGAATGAGATCCTTGCCAGGTAGAGTAATCTTAGTTGTAGGTTCTTCCCTTTCACCACTGTAAATATGTCATGCCACTCTCTTCTGGCTTGTAGAGTTTCTGCTGAGAAAGCAGCTGTTAACCTTATGGGAGTTCCCCTGTATGTTATTTGTTGTTTTTCCCTTGCTGCTTTCAATAATTTTTCTTTGCCTTTAATTTTTGCCAATTTGATTACTATGTGTCTCGGTGTGTTTCTCCTTGGGTTAATTCTGTATGGGACTCTCTATGCTTCTTGGACTTGGGTGGCTATTTCCTTTCCCATGTTAGGGAAGTTTTCGACTAATTTCTTCAAATATTTTCTCAGGTCCTTTCTCTCTGTCTTCTCTTTCTGGGACCCCTATAATGCAAATGTTGTTGTTTAATGTTGTCCCAGAGGTCTCTTAGGCTGTCTTCATTTCTTTTCATTCTTTTTTCTTTATTCTGTTCCTCAGCAGTGAATTCCACCATTCTGCCTTGCAGGTCACTTATCCGTTCTTCTGCCTCAGTTATTCTGCTATTGATTCCTTCTAGTGTATTTTTCACTTCAGTTATTGTATTGTTCATCTCTGTTTGTTGTTTAATTCTTCTAGTTCTTTGTTAAACATTTCTTGCATCTTCTTGATCTTTGCCTCCATTCTTTTTCTGAGGTCCCGGATCACCTTCAATATCATTATTCTGAATTCTTTTTCTAGAAGGTTGCCTATCTCCACTTCGTTTAGTTGTGTTTCTGGGGTTTTATCTTGTTCCTTCATCTGGTACATAGCCCTCTGCCTTTTCATCTTGTCTATCTTTCAGCGAATGTGGTTTTTGTCCCACAGCCTGCAGGATTGTAGTTGTTTTTGATTCTGCTGTCTGCCCCTGGTGGATGAGGCTATCTAAGAGGCTTGTGCAAGTTTCCTGATGGGAGGGACTGGTGATGGGTAGAGCTGGCTGTTGCTCTGGTGGGCAGAGCTCAGTAAAACTTTAATCAGCTTGTCTGCTGATGGGTGGGGCTGGGTTCCCTCCCTGTTGGTTGTTTGGCCTGAGGTGACCCAACACTGCAGCCTACCCTGGCTCTTTGGTGGGGCTAATGGCGGACTGTGGGAGGGCTCACGCCAAGGAATACTTCCCAGAACTTCTGCTGCTAGTGTCCTTGTCCTCATGGTGCGACAGAGCCACCTCCCACCTCTGCAAGAGACCCTCCAACACTAGCAGGCAGGTCTGGTTCCGTCTCCTGTGGGGTCACTGCTCCTTCCCCTGGGTCCCGATGCGCACACTACTTCGTGTGTGCCCTCCAAGAGTGGAGTCTCTGTTTCCCCCAGTCCTGTCGAAGTCCTGCAATCAAATCCCACTAGCCTTCAAAGCCTGATTCTCTAGGAATTCCTCCTCCTGTTGCTGGACCCCCAGGTTGGGAAACCTGACGTGGGGCTCAGAACCTTCACTCCAGTGGGTGGACTTCTGTGGTATCAGTGTTCTCCAGTTTGTGAGTCACTCACCCAGTGGTTATGGGATTTGATTTTATTGTCATTGCGCCCCTCCTACCATCTCATTGTGGCTTTTCCTTAGTCTTTGGATGTGGGGTGTCTTTTTTGATGGGTTCCAGTGTCTTCCTGTTGATGACTGTTCAACAGTTAGTTGTGATCCGGTGCTCTCACAAGAGGGTGTCTATACTATTTATTTTAAAAGTTATTTTCTTATTTGTTTTCTATTTCCCCCTGTGGGAATGTAATATCCATGATGACAGATAATTTTAACTGTTTCTACTGCTTCTGTATCCCCAGTGCCTAAAAAAGGGCTTGGCATATTGTAGGTGTTCATTAAACATTTGTGGAATGAATGAAAAATTCAGCGATTAAAGAGGTGGCTTATCTCATGCTAACCCAAATCCGGAGGCCCCATTTCACGTGTGCAGCCCTCACATGGGAAATCAAGGCTGTTAAAACTCGGCTACATAAAGTCTGATCTTATCCTGAGATTCCTGACAACACCATTAGACTATACAAGGAAAACTCTGAATTAAACGTATTAGGAGAACTGTAGTTTAGAGTCTCATCGCTTGAAAACAGAGCTTCACGACCCTTTTGGAAATCAAACTGGGAGCAGAGATGAAGCGCATTTCTTGAATTAGTTACAAGATTCTCTGTCTACGGTTTCATTACCTGTGTTAGTGCTAATGCCGTGATAAGCCCTTCACGAGTGTGCAAGGTTGGTGATTGACAGATCGAGATAATAAAACACATCAGCTATTTTCCCTGACTTCTGTTGCGGTCCTGAAGTATGTGGCTTTCTCAATCAATGCTATATTGGTAGCTTCTGTAGCAACCCTCATCTAATTCAAATGCCTCTATTAAAAAAAAAAAAGAAAAACCAGCTAAGAAGATTTAACAGCTTAGAAGACACTGAGCAAGAAACAATATTAACATTTGTCAATATTTTCTTTATTGGTTCTGAGAATTAACTTCTTAGGCTGCAAAGAGTGACCATCATAATTATACTAAAATATAACCAATTTGAAACCATGCTGTCAATAATGAAAGTCTGGCCCATGGGCAGTTTATAACAACATAGATGGATGTTGAAAAGGTGGGTAAATTGTAAAATAACCTTTCAACTCTTTTTCCAAATGGTCAGAGATTTCATAGTAACCAAATCGAGCACCTCTAATTGAGGTTAATAATGAAAATCTTCCATCTCTGGATCACTATAAAGTCCAGAATTCTATTTTTAGCCACTGAAGCTGTTTAATCTTTAAAGATTCAGTTGTTTAATTTATTAGACCTTGTTTCCCACTGCCATCTTCATAACAGAAAATCTGATTGCTAAAAATAAGAGTCAGCTGTTTTAATATATTTACATAATTAAAAATTCTATAGCAGAGTATGCAATACAATGTATTGCCACCATAAACTTCCAATGGAAGGACGTCACTTTAATTAAAAATTACAAAGTTGCCACTGTAAACAATTCCTTTACATTTCAAGCTCTGTGTTGACTCAAGAGAGAAATAACTCATTAAAAAAAAACAAAAACAGAAATGACCTCACCCCAAATTCTATTATTGAGGTCAGTAACCACATTTAATTAAGACGAAGTGTTAATAATATATTTTAGTGGCTGGAGGCTCTTTTCATTTCCCCAGGTAGAAATGTTATTATTTGGCCTTTAACTTCTGATTAAAATTTAAAAGGTGGGAGTCACTCCAAATTAAACTCTTAAATCTGGTTTTGAAATCTGGCTTTTTCAAAAGGGGAGTTAAAACCCTCCTTTCTCCTCACAATAAATGGTGAGCTACTACACATTTTGAACCTCTGTGTTCCTGAGAAATGACAGTGATGACAAAAATCCTAATTTCCAGGGGAACTGATTTTTGCCATCTGCTTCGAAAGGTCTTAGAAGATACAGAACAAAAGGTCCCATAGCCAGCTGATGACTTTTGCTTGATTTCCTATCATTTTTTTTGTGATTTCCTTTGAATGGGCTCCAATATTAGATTAAATGAGGTGTTAAAGAAAAAGGCTTGATGACTCACAGGAAGACTAGCAAAAACCGAAATTGGGCCTTTTAACAAATCTTTTGGGACTGAATTTTCATCACCACATGTTGTATTCGGTACCAGTTTGAGCCCATGAATGAATCTACCTTGGAGCTTAAAAGCCTCCAAGTCTAGAGGAGGAAGGGAAGGGAAATGACTTAAAAAGACCCAAAGAAATCAGAACAAAGTAGCCTGTGGTTTTCAGAGTGATGAGGATCTAATCTGGATCTGATTCAGATATTCTGTGTTCAAAGGATGGGTTCAATTTGGATCATGGCTTTGGAAGAAGAGCCGGCAGATGGACCTGACTCCTTAGTGTAACTTTCACAGACCTGGGAAGCCCAGTGAAAGGCCGATCGGTCCTGCTCAGGCTTCCCTCCTGGTATTGGTTTAAAACAAGGCCACATGCAAATATTTCCATGGTTGGTAGACACTAGACAATACCTGAAGAAGAAAAATAATAGTAATCACAATAAACCATGTCTGCTTATGCACAAAATGTCTGCACGCAGAAATTCCACCGCAGCTGCTGGCAAACCATGCTATACCTGTTTACTAAGCACTTCCAAAGGCCAAGCACTGGGCTGTTTTATTTAAGACCTACGATTGGTGCAGTCAATATGGAAAACAGTATGGAGGTTCCCCAAAAAACTAAAAATAGAGCTGCCATATGATCCAGCAAACCCACTCCTGGGCATATATCCAGACAACACTACAATTCAAAAAGATACATGCACCCCTATGTTCACAGCAGCACTATTCACAACAGCCAAGACATGGAAGCAACCTAAATGTCCATCCACAGATGAATGGATAAAGAAGATATTGCACATATATACAATGGAATACTACTCAGCTATAAAAAGAATGAAATAATGCCATTTGCAGCAACATGGATGAACCTAGAGATTATCATACTAAGTGAAATGAGTCAGAAAGAGAAAGACAAATACCATATGATATTACTTATAAGTGTTACCTAAATTTGATATCACTGAACATATTTCCACAGAGAAAGGCAATCACAGATTCAATAAACAGACTTATAGTTCACCAATGGAAAGAAATGAGTCAGAAAGAGAAAGACAAATACCATATGATATTACTTATATGTGGAATCTAAAATATGATACAAATGAACTTATCTACGAAACAAAAACAGACTCACAGACATAGAGAACAGACTTGTGGTTGCCAAGGGGGAAGGAGGGTGGGGGAGGGATGGATTGGGAGTTTTGGGTTAGCAGATGCAAACTATTATACACAGAATGGATAAACAACAAGGTCCTACTATATAGCACAGGGAATTATATTCAATATCCTGAGATAAACCATAATGGAAAAGAATATGAAAAAGAATGTATATGTATATGTATAACTGAAGCACTTTGCTGTACAGCAGAAATTGATATAACACTGTAAATCAACTACACTTCAATAAAATAATAAAAAAAAAAGGACCTCTGAGCTTCTAAGAATTTTCTCTGTCCATGGTGGCCTCCTCCCAAGTCATACCAAACATACTGAAATGTACTCACATTGCAAGCACATTTTTTTCCTGTAAAATTTTTGAGATAATTTTTATATCACTACTTTTGCTTTTGGGATTATTTGACTACTGGGAATATTTCACTAATAATCCCCTATGATTTCTCTAGTGCCGACTCAGACATTCTACAATGAGAGATCTACAAACAGTTTGCAAATGTAAAGACATTTTTGCAAATATTAAATTCAACCTGCCCGGACATGGAAGCAAGCTAAATGTCCATCAACAGATGAATGGATAAGGAAGATGTGGTACATATATACAATGGAATATTACTCAGCCATAAAAAAGGAACGAAATTGAGTTATCTGTAGTGAGGTGGATGGACCTAGAGTCTGTCATACAGGGTGAAGTAAGTCAGAAAGAGAAAAACAAATACCATATGCTAACGCATATATATGGAATCTAATAAAGTGGTACTGATGAACCTAGGGGCAGGGCAGGAATAAAGACGCAGATGTAGAGAATGGACTTGAGGGCACAGGGGGGAAGGGGAAGCTGGGATGAAGTGAGAGAGTGCCATGGGCATATATACACTACCAAGTGTAAAATAGATAGCTAGTGGGAAGCAGCCGCAGAGCACAGGGAGATCAGCTCCGTGATTTGTGACCACCTAGAGGGGTGGGAGGGAGGGCACATGGGGATATATGTATACGTATAGCTGATTCACTTTGTTGTACAGCAGAAACTAACACAACACTGTAAAGCAATTATACTCCAATAAAGATGTGAAAAAAAAAATTCAACCTGCTAAAGTCATGGTGCTGTGGACACTCAATCTTATTAACTTCAATGTTGCTGTTTTCTTTTCAAACTTTGGAGATGATAGATTATGTGTTCATGTCCTTGACATTTTTGTAGGCTCCTGGAAAGTTTGAAGGTCTTGGTGCTGGGCCTTAGGGCTTAATTAATTAAATGGTACTGATGAGGCCCTTGTGTTTTACCACGGATGGATATAAGCATGATCGTTACCCTCATAGAGCCCGAGGTTCAGTGGAAATGGACAATTAGGTCAGGAATCACAGTAAAGCACGAGCATTACACTAGACTGGACGTTCAGAAAGCCCTTTGGAGTGCAGTCTGAAGGTCAGCGTAGGCCACCTGCAGAGGCGATGCCTAAACTAACATCAGAAGGACAAACAGCTGTGGATGAGGCAGTGGCGAGGAAAGCCCCAGGAGTTCACCTCATTTGCGTGTTTTCTTTACATAAACCGAGGTTCAGAGAGGTTACGTTTTCCTCATCAGCAAAGAGGCAGACTCATGGTTGTGAGAGTTAAGACTTTGGTGACCGTGCTTCTGGTAAAGTTTTATATAAAAATGTTAGGCATCTTTGTCATAGTACCAGCAAAATACATGTGTCCAGGGGTATCGTGGCAATCTTTGCCTAGTTTAGTCTGGTGCCCAGTTCCCAGGAGGCAGAGACCAGCTCAAAGGTATGGGGATAGTGGCACTTCTGGGGAATTCAGGAATCTGTTGATAAGCGAGACCATAATCATGCTTGGAAATAAGTCATTTCTGTTGCTTGGCTTTTTCTCCCCAGCTGGAGACCACTGGTTCTTACTTCCCAAGGAAACAATTTCTTTCTCTCCTTCCTTCCTTTTCCTCTCTCCCTCCCTCCCTCCCTCCCTCCCTCCCTCGCTCTTCCTTCTTTCCTGGGACATCATCATTTGCAACAAAGCTCTTGCTCTTATGACTATAAGCTCCCTGGAAGCTGTAGGCAGAGTTCATTCTCACAAGTGAAAAGACAGCACCCAGCAGTGTCAGGCCCATAGTAGCCTCTAAATAAATACCAGTAAATGAATTCAGTAAAGGAATGAATGGAAAACTATAATGCTTGTGCTTTTTTCAAGCAGCTGTCTTTGGCAACACAATTATCTATTATTTTGATTGTGTAAAAATCTAATTTCATGGCATGTATTCATCCTTTAAAATTTACCCTGTAGTTTTTTATTACACAGAAAGGTTCAATCCCCAAAGGTGTTCATGGTAGAAACTTCTAGTTACTTCACAATACCCACTCTTCCTTTCTTCCTTAGTAAAGAATCCCAGTTTTAAAAGTTGGTTGCTATCCAGCTAAACGACCATACTTCCTAGTATCTTACAGCTAGGTTTTGGCCATGTGACTAATTTTGGCCAATCAGATTTAAATAGAAATGTGATCGACTTTCAGTAAGACTCCTTAAAATATAAGAGACTCCCTTCTTCTTTCCCTCTCTCCCAAACTACTGTCTGGAATGCAGATGTGAACTCTGAAGCACTAGCAACCATAATAATTGTCCATGAGGAAGAGGGTGCCAGTCTTGAGGTGACTGAATGGTGAGCAGGAAGGAGCCTGGGCCCCTGACAGCTTTGTGGAACTTCCATCCTAGCCCTGGACTGCCACAGCCGCACTACACTTATTTTATATGAGGGGAAAAAAAAAAAACAAACACTTCTATCTTCTCTGAGCCACCATCATTTTGAATTTTCCTTTTATACTGAGCCAAACTTAATCCGCACAGATACAGTGCTGCTGGATGCACACTTGTGGGGTTCCCTGGATGAATGATCCTTTCCCCCAAAAATGCTGAGGAGTAATGGGTAATTTCACATGCGTGGGGACAGTATTTTTCCTCAACACGTATCTTATGTATTCAGTGTGTGGGCAGAAGTCTCTGCAGCAGAGTTGTTTACTACAGATCCTGGGTAAGATGAGTTCTGTCTGAAAAATGTTTGGAATAGGAATTGCTACTTGGTTGCCTCAACAGAAATCCCCGGATTGGTCAGAGAATGAAATAAGTCCTCTCAGACCATTCAAAATGATTGAGCTGCCGGCTGCATCCCCAGAGTAACCAAAGCAACAGATCTGATGCAACAGTGAGTCCCTGCTTCTCATTTCACTGTTAGAGAATGTTGGGCAAATACCGTCATTTCCATTTTAGCATAATTATCATTGAGCTGCTCTTTCTGACAATAATTAGCCAACAACTTCAGGTGCACGAGTCCACTCCTCACTGGAGACACTGAAATGTCATCGAGAAATGCCAGATTCCTGTCTCGCGTACACGGAGGAAGGCTCCACCCTGAAAGCTGAAGTCTGTCTCGTTGTCACTGCAGGTTGAGAGGACAGGGTGTGGGAACCAGCTCTGTTTTCCAACACGTCAACGTTCACATGACCTTGGAGCACAGAAACTTTCTAACCATCATTTCAAATAATAAGGGAAAATAGAAATGTGATTGCCTAGGTAAAGAGACAAAGAAGTCTTTATATGACAAAAAGCATTAACAACATCAACACGTTTGCAAAGTATTTTCAGAAAATTCTTCAGAAAATTAATGATGCATTGAACAGTTTAGCTACAAGCATGTCCACTGACCTTTTAAAAAATAATTTCACACAATTGGAAACAGTCTAAAGAGCCAACAAGGGAATGAATAAATAAATAAATATATTCGTGTGATAGCATTGTAGAATGCATACTATGCAGTGACGAAATATAGTGGCTATTTCCTGACATGGAAAGCTGTTCGCCATATATTGGGAAGTAAAAATGACAGGTTCCAAAACAAAATGGGTGATGTGAACCAATTTGGAAAATAAAAAAGGGAAATACTCGCACATGTGACTGGAGAGATACCTAAGCTGTTAAAAGGGGATTTCCTTGGGTGGGACGATTACAGATTTTAAAAATTATCTTCTTTATTCTCATCTGCCTTTTCAAAACTTTCCTCCATGAACTATCTTAACTTTATAATAAGGATAAGAAGATACAACTCATTAAAAAGAAGAATTTCATCTGTCACTAGCCCACTGCTGTCCATTTTGATTTGGCTAAGCACAATGCGATGGGCTTTTAAACAAGTTTTAATAACTCAGGCTTTTTAGTGAGAATATTCACTCTGATGCCTGGACACCTCCTGTCTTTAGAGTTACAGGCTTCTCAGAGATCAAGACGCCTTTGACTGATTTTAACATTCCCTGGTGAGATAAAAGAGGGCATCACAGTGGCAGCGGCAGAATCACTGTGCTTGAGACGGGCTTTCCATCACAGAAGACAGGACCAGGAATGAGTTAGAATTAAGGTCCTAAGCTTTGTGGGGGCTGGGAGCGGGGAGGAGTTTCCTGTTTTGACCAGGGAAGGAGCCTGACCTCAGGGAGGAGGTCAAAGTGCCCGTCAACTTGGGGGCAGGACCTGAATCAGGCTGGTTGGGGTGGAGCATCTCCTGCGGTGCTAAGATGCCCTGAGGGCCTGGCTAGTCATCTGAGAGGAGATGGGGTTATTGGAGCTGAGGCACAGAGAGCCTTGGAGGGAGATAACGATAGAGGCAGAAATTCGGGGAGGGGGAGACACAGAGACGGAGAGAAAGAAGAGGAGGAGGAGCGGGGAGGAAGCAGATGGAGGAAAACCGGAAAAAGGAGGAGGCAGGAGAAGAGAGGAGAGAGAGGAATGGGAGGAAGGAAGGAGCAGAGACTCAGACGGAGAAGAGGTGGCCATGAGACAAGAAAGAAAGATGGACCCGGAGGGAGGGGAAGACGCAGACAGAGACAGTGACGGGGAGGGAGACAGAGAGGGAGACAGGAAGAAATGTACAGAGCAAAGGACAGACCAAGAGGAATCGGCACACAGAGGGACACAAAGAGAATGACGATGTGGACACGAAGAGTCACACACACAGAAAGGGACACCCGCATAACCTGCACAACTGCAGAGCCCAGCGCCGTGCTATTGCCGGGAATCCAGACAGGGGCAGATGGCGCTGGCAGCATCTTTTTGCATGTGCCTTTGTCAGCTGCACTCAGAGCTCTCCTTGAGATAAAAATAGGAGGTCTCAGTTCCTCCCTCTTCCCATGCCTGCTCCCCAAAGAATCATTAAGACACCACCACCACCACCACTCACAAGGTCATCGTGTCTTTCTGAGAGTTCTGGGGAGCCAAGCGCGGTTTATTAGAAAACCAGGTCCCAGCCTGGCCCCTCCCCTCAGCCCCGCTCAGCCTCTGCACACACAGCCCATCGGGGACAGTGCTTCTCGTGTACAGGATCAAAGGCTGCAGATAATTAATGAGCCTTTTCTCCCTGAAGAGCTCCTGCGACAATAGCTCAACGTGTCAGGGATGTTATCCCTGCCTTTGATGGGCTCAGAACCAGCACCAGGAGAGGAGGGGCGGAGGGGGATCCAGTCAGTGCCAGGCTGAGAGAGGGTCACTCCTGGGCAACTCTGGACCCCAGCAGGAAGGAATGTGTCCGAGGAGTCAGGCCAGAGAGAGAAATGTGCGTCACGCGAACATACATGCACACGCACATACACACACACACACGCATTTAGTTTGCTTCAATGCTGGAAAAGTGATTTGTCCAGACACTGCTCAGCCAGACCCATTTGTAAATGTCACAGCTCTTAGGCAAACGGCCACAGAAACACCTCAGCTATATTTTCTGAGGGGACTCGTGACACTGAAATTAGTCAACAGTGGCTCTCCGTGGCCCCTGATGACTCAGCATCCATTCCCACCTTCTGGGACGAGCCTTCTGCATTCCTTTGGGAAACCACCACCCCAGTTCCTTATGGCTGGATGCTGGGTCCACGGTGGGCCCACGCACCAGGACTAGCCCCGGGCACATCCCACCCTCCTGCCATTCTGGGTCGGAGACAGGTGTGTGTCCAAGGTGGCTCTGTGAAGACGCAAACCTGGCCCTTGGGCAAGTACTGATACTACTGGTGAGGAAGGATCTCTTTCTGCCGGTAGGACTGGCATTGCCGGAGGCCTTGACCCTCTACAGCCATACAGATATGGCTGAGGATGAGGCCAACCCAGGCAAGGCAGAGTCAAGAGGTGGGGAAGAATATACTCTGAGCACGGGCATTCTCATGCTGGATGTCTGTGCCCTCATTTTCAGTTTGGTGGGCCAGTACATGCATTTTTGGCAAAAGTCAGTCTGAGATGGGCCCTGGCCACCTGTGACTGAGGGTCACAGCTGTAATGAGCAACTGTAGAAGCAGGAAGCTGTTCAGAGCTTTCTACGCTCCTGCTTTTTACCGCGAGTCTCAGGTCTAGTACCTCACAAGTTGCTCTCTCTGATCCCCTTTGCTCACAGCGGGCGCCGCTCACGCTCCACCCACGACGGAATGGAAGGACCGCTGTAACCCGGTTCCGGCAGCCGGTCTCTGTTCCCCAGGGCTCAAACCCTGGCCTTGGTGCCCCTCAATGTCTTGGCTCTTGCCAGTCACACACTCCCTCTCCAGGCTCCTGTCTCCCAACTCAGTTTGCCAGGGCTGCTTTCCGTGGCCTCTTGCCACGCTCCAAGCACCACACTCGATTCGCCAGATGGGATTTCCTTCCTCCTTCTCAATCAGCTGCCTGCCGTGGGGGTGAAGAGGGGCAGCCACATCTCGGAACATCACCTCTCTTGACTGTCAAGATGCCCTGAGTCGGGGGTGCACGGCTCCAGCTCAGGTAAAGTGGACTCGCCCCTGGGCGTGTGAGCTGTGAGCCGAGTGACACAGAGTGGACAGTGGCTGGAGACGGGTCACTCTCCCTGTGAGGTCCTGCAGTGCCAGCCCATCAGGTCCCAGTACCTAGACACTCAACAATGCCCAAGTTCCTGTGCAATCTTGGCCCAGTTCTAAACATATTCTTCAATTCTACAAACTACTCAACATCACTAATCATCAGAGGAATGCAAATCAAAATCACAATCAGATACTATCTCACACCTGTCAGGATGGCCATCATCAGAAAGACCACAAGTAATACATTCTTAAGAGGATGTGGAAAAAAGGGAACCTTTGTACACGGTTAGTGGGAATATAAATTGGTACAGCCACTATGGAGAACAGTGTGGAGTTCCTCAAAAAAATAAAAATAGCACCATTATAGGATCCAGCACTCCTGGGCATATATCCCCCCAAAAAGAAAACACTAATTTGAAAAGATACATGCACTCCAATGTTCATAGCAGCACTATTTACAATAGCCAAGATATGGAAGCAACTTAAGTGCCCATCAACAGATGAACAAATAAAGATTATATATATATCTATGATGGAATATTACTCAGCCATAAAAAAGATTGAAAATCTACCCTTTACAACAATATGGATGGACCTAGAGAACATTATGCTTAGTGAAATTACAGAAGACAAATACTTTATGTTATCACTTACATGTGGAATCTAAAAAAAAGAAAACAAACAGATGTATATAAGAAACAGAAATAGACTCACAGGTATAGAGAAAAAACTAGTGGTTACCAGTGCGGAAAAATTCTATAAACTGTGTGTAGAATCTTCCAGCAAATTCTCCCTTTTGCCTAAGTCAGCCAGAGCTGGTCTTCAAAAAAGAACTCCGAGAGACCCACCTCTTCCACTGTCTGTCCCACCTTAGTAGGACCACTACTCCCAGATCCCAGACACCTGCCTCAGCCTCTCCCCATCACATTAACATTTTCATGTCGGGCAGCATCCCAAGTTACCCAACAAAGGCACAGTCCCAGGCTTAGCAACATCAACCCCATTTAAATCCATTTCCTACCCACCCTGGAGTCACCTCTTTGTAGAAGTGCAAATCAACAGTTAAGCTCCCCAAAGACATCCTAAATTTGTACAACTACCTTACAGTCTGTTAAGCTACAGGTTTCCCGATCTAAGCACTTAAGGAAAGCTTTCTCTTTGACGTTTAAATTGCATGTTTCCTTTGCCAGATACTGAGCAGGAAAAGGGAAAAAAAAGGAGAAAAGGAAAAAAAAGAACGGCTACTTCAGATTTACATTATTACAGGATTTGGTATTATTTTGTACTTTTATCTAGTTTGTCTGGCATTTCAGAAAGTTTTGTTGTAAAAATAAATCCCCTTTTGGGGTTGGAAAATAACTTCTGCCAGCTTGCTCCACGGTCCTGTGGCTGATGCGGATATGGTGGCACATTTTCAAGTGTTTCAAATCAGGAAAATAAGACATGTTTATTTGAAGTGCGTCTAATACTTGGTTATCGGTACCTCATATGAAAAGATTAGATATTGGAAGAGGAAGATTAATTACTTTCTTTAGCGGAGACAAGCGTGCATTTGGACCTGCGTGCCAATGTGTTTACTGTGAAACGTCACACCAGCGAGGGCATCTCATCTCCAGTAGCATGAGATGCACTGTGGATAATGATCATTTAATTAAATCTCATTATGAAAACCCCTTCTTCTGAAATACTGGACAGAGCTTAAGAAATGAACACTGAAAATTTGAACTTTTTTTTGGGTCTGCCAATCATCAGCGGAAAACCCAACCCCAATGGTCTATTTCTAAGTACCAGGCAATGTCTACTCCTTTCCCTTCTGACAGTTCAGAGTCCAGAGCACTTAGTAGAGAGCACGGACTTTGCAGATTGTACTGCAATATTTGCATCCTAATTTCTTCCACTACTGGGCAGTGTACGCTGGGCAGTCTTGAGCAAGTTACTGACCCTCTCTGAACTCCTAATACCCTTAACTGTACATGGAGTTAGCCTTTCTCATAAAGTTGTGGCAGCTGATAAAGTAGGTGTCTGAGATGCAAAGGGCCATATGTGGCTTTCTATGTCCCTTCCACACTGTGCTTGGCACCAGCAGACCCCTCTGGACATTTGAGAACACAGCCCTCGAGCCGCTCTCCTCCTGGGCTAGTCTACTGCCAGGAGTCAGGTGCAGGGGCAACATCCCCACCTACTGAGCTTGGTCCCCTGGTGCCACCAGCCGCCAGCTCTTCATTATGACACAAACTTCCTGCTCACCCAGATCATTAACAAGTTTAATTTAATGGTAGTTTGCTTCTGACAACCCAGACCCTGCAACCAGAAAAGAAAAGCCATTGCTGCCCGCCTCCCTCCCGTCTCAGGTTACCCGGCCGCCCACTCACCTGATGGTCTGATGCTGCAGGGAATCAGGGTCTGTGGCATTCACCGTCAACAGCACGCTGCCCACGGAGATGTGCTCTTGCTTGGTCACCATCATGGGGTCCGGGTGGAAAACCGGACCCTCATTGACATCCAGGACGGTGATGTGGACGGTTGCTGTGGAGCTGGGGCCGTAGGAGACGTCGGGCACCAGCGGGTCCTCGTTTTCCACTTTGATCAGCAGGGTGTGAAAGGCAGAAATCTCATAGTCCAGAGGCTGAAAGGCAGAGAGAGGGGCTCAGCACGCGGGTCTGCCACAAAGGGCAGGCGCTTTTGCACGAAGGCCTCTGACAGTCCCCGAGCCGTGTGGACGCTCAGGGGTGGATCCAGGTTTTGTGGGCTAAGAAGCTTGATGCAATTTGGGGTCCTCTTTAAGAAAAAGAGTATGAGACATACAGATACCAAATTAGGTATGGAAGTTGTTCCTTTTTTCAGATTGAGAAATAACTTACAACGATTACATGAGTCTCAGAGACCTGGATCCCTTGTTGTGAGATCTCTTTAGGTGACTCCCTGGCAGCGCTGACATTAAAAGCCTTCCCACCGGTAGCCTGTGACCTCACAACTCCGGCACTCATGGGGGCTCCAGGGGGTGCACATTCTTCCAATAGGGTGTCATGTAGGGAACAGGATTCGGGAGGCTGACACACAAGGGGTTAAGCTGCATGGCCCTTCCCCACCTGAGGGCGCTGGAAAACATGTGGGAGGTGGGGGGGGCTTTTATTTGTCCCCATGACTCGGCAGCTTTGTGGCCATTGTCTGGGCAGGGGGCAGTAATACCAGATATATGGCCATGCCTGGGACAGTCCCACATATGGCAGACTGTCCCTCCAATGAGCAACCCTGCTGAGGCCCTTTCCAGGTGATTCTGTAAAGGGGCTGATGGTAACTGCCTCCCTTGCTGCTGTGTAGACTAAATCAGAGGATATTAAGGAAACCCCATTGTAGACGTTATTAATATGGTGCCCTGTCCATCACAGAATGTCATGGACGACATTCACTCGGTCACTTTCTTTCTAAACCATGAGATGCAGTGAGAGTGACATTTCCTGTCGATGGGGGTGTGTGTGAGGAGACATTTAGGTGAGATAAGGACACACTTATTTCAAGCTATTTTCCTAATGTTTACTGGGAAAACAAGTAGCTAACTCATCAGACCCATGACATAATAGATATTCTTGCTGGGAGGACGAGACTAAAGTAAGTACAGAGAGGTGATTCACACTCAACCAGAAGTAAGAAAATGGCAGTACACGTCGTAAGGGATCTGGGAATGTGGCATCAGAGGTGAGAATGGCGAAGCTGGGGAAAGAGGTCTACGGGTGCAGGGGATAGAATCTGGAATCGGGCAGGTTTAGTTGGGAGAGCTTTAGGCAAAATTACATTATCTCTCATAATAATTAGAGCTAACACGCACGCCCCGCACTCCACACCTGTGAAAGTGCGCCCGCACAAACACACGTGCATATATATATGCACAGGCGCGTGCGCGCGCGCACACACACACACACACACACACACACACACACACACACACACACACACAGGAAGTAGTGACCCGGGAAGTGCTTCCCAGCTGTAATAGGACCGCCCTTCCCGCCCTCACCTAGAGCAACTCCCAACAGGGTCAGTATTAAGATTTTAAGAGCTGACAGCTATCAAGCTGTTGGTACCTAGGAGCTACCCAGGTATATTGTGGTTCCATCCCTGGAACACAAGAATAATTTACCACTTCATCCTCCTTTCTAACAACACATCTCTGTCCTTCCCAAGTCAAGCCCCAAATATGCAACCCCAGTGAAATAAATTCCAAGCATGGGCCAGGGAGCTGCCGTGCCTGGAAAGCAGAGTTATTCATCCTAATGAGGACACTGAAGGGGACTGGAGCCTTGGGCTTGCTGGGTAGTGACAGTCTGCCGGGCAGCATCCTGAGCAGGATGGACACACAGAGCGTCCGCCTCTCCTGAGAACCTTCTCGACCGCACCCCAGCACGGGCAGACCCAGCCAGGCAGCCCGAGGCCCGAGGATTTCTTTTATACCAGCTCCCAGGAACACACCATCTTCCTGGAAATAAAGTGCAGGACAGCATGCTGAGACTAGGAAACCCTGAATCTAGCCCAACTGGATTTTCTACCATGATGCAAATGCCAGCAGGGTGGGGTTTTATTGAGTTTCTTAGCTCTGCAGGGCTCTTGACAGGCAGTAGATCCGAGGCCAGCAGGGTGACCACCAGCAGCAGGATAGAGAGGAGCGGCCCGGGGCAGAGAAGGAAGGTCAGGGTCCCCACAGGAACGGGGATCTTACCATCTGTCTCCTAAGGCTGTGGCAACAAAGCACTAGGTGGCTTAGTACAAAGCTTAATACAAAGACATGAACTGTCTCACAGTCCTGGAGGCTAGAAGTCCAAACTCAAGATGTTGGCAAGGCCATGTTCTCTCTGAAAGCTCTAGGGGAACCCTCCCTGCCTCTCCCAGCTTCAGGCGTTCCCTGGCTGGCAGCGCATGAGTTTGACCCCTATCTCCGTCATCACCTGGGCTTCTCCCTGTGTGTCTCTGTCTTCACGTGGCTGCCTCCTCATAAGGACACCAGTCCTCTTGGATTGGGGGCCCATCCTACTCTATTATGCCCTCATCTTAACTAATTATACCTGCAGTGGTCCTGTTTCCAAATAAGCCCACATTCACAGGTTCTGGGGGTTAGGACTTTGATGTCTTTTTTGGGGGAGGCACAATTTAACCCATAACAGTGGGGTACCCACAGCTCCCCCCATTCACACACGTCTTATAATATATTTACATATTATGTATAAATATACATACAATATTTGATCTGCATCACAACCCCTCATTACTTTTCGTGACATAATCCATCTCTCGTTGTGCACCTACTGTGTGCTAGGAGGGCCCCGTGTGCGTCATCTCACCTAGTCCTCACCTTACCCTCATAATAGTAGGTGATTTTAGACCCTTTTTACAGATGAGGAAACAGGTTCAGAGAGGTTAAGCAACTCAGTCAAAGTCACACAGCTAACAAGTGGCACAGAGCCGAGATGCGATACAGGGAGTCTGATGAGGGAGTCCGAGCTGATAACAATAAACTGCTTTTGGTACCGGGTGGTATTTCCACAAGTAATGCTGATGGGGACTCAGCCCTCTGTCCTGCCTTGGGCCACTTCATTCATACCAGGAAGCAATGCAGCTTAGTAGTAGAAAGCGCTATTTGCTCCCAGAGCCAGAGGGGAGGGGATCAAGTCCTGGCCATAAGAACTCCAATGAATAACTAGTGGACCACAGGCACATCACTGCATCTCCTGGAGCCTCAGCTTTCTCACCAGTGAAGCCCTAGTACCAAGGAGTGTAGTAAGATCAGAGGAGATGATGCATGCTGGGTGTTTCACACAGCAGCTGGCCTGGAGTCGGATATAATAACAAGAGGCTGTTAAGACAGTGAGGAAGAGGAATATGGGGTAGAAGTAGCTGGAAGAGCCAGCCACTGCCCTCCTGCCTTGCCTCTTCGGGTATGTTCGAGGCTGACATTCCTCAGCAGAATGCTGGCTTCTGAGGAATGCAGATGTGAGTAGTGGCACAGAGAGAGGGAAGGGGAGAGAGAGAGAGAGAGAGAGAGAGAGAGACAGAGAGAGAGAGAGAGAGAGAGAGAGAGAGTGAGTGAGTCCAGCCTTTTCTGGAGAGGAGAACCTCTGCAGTGCTTACTTCCGTTTGCACAAAGCTGGGTGTAAGGACACCAGTGGGGCGATGCCCAGGGCCAGTCTACCAGGAGCTGATGAAACGTGGGTCTCTGCTCCCACCCCTTCCGAGGCCTGCCCTGGGTCATGCTGCATTAAGAAGCCCTCCGTTGTCTCGGGCATATGACCTGATTAATGTGATTTGTCTGGTGTGAGGTCTCTGTGTCAGGGACGGGAGAAAACTGAAAACACTTCCAATAAAGTTACAGAGATGCAATTTGATTAATATTTCATCAAGTGTCAAAAGAGGGTGTGGGGCTTCCCTGGTGGCGCAGTGGTTGAGAGTCCGCCTGCTGATGCAGGGGATGCGGGTTCGTGCCCCGGTCCGGGAGGATCCAATGTGCCGCGGAGGGGCTCGGCCTGTGAGCCATGGCCGCTGAGCCTGCGCGTCCGGAGCCTGTGCTCCGCAACGGGAGAGGCCACAGCAGTGAGAGGCCCACGAGAGGCCTGCGTACCACCAAAAAAAAAAAAAAAAAAAAAAAAAAAGAGGGTGTGGACCATTGTTCTGGACGATTTCAAGGCTGGAAAAGCCGGCTCTCATGGGAAGGGTAAAGAATCTGGGGTTTGTTGTCCAGAGGAAGGAGGCTTTGGAAGTGATCCGACAGTAAGTTTTAAGCCTGTGACAGGTGTGGGGATCAAGGATGCCTGCCTTCTCAATGCTTCCTTCTCCTCTGAGGACAAAAGAGAGAATAGACTTAAAATGCAGGGTGGATTATATTCAGCTGAAAGAGTAACTCTTCGACAGTTTGGAATAGGTTTACACAGCAACTAAGGGTGTTCCTGACTAGAAGGTTTTAAAGAGGACACGGCTACTCATTTGGCAGAATTGTTAGGATTCGGTCCTGTAGGGAGGAAGGACTCCCCCAGAAACCACACAGTCCTGAGACCTCCTCTAGTTCTCCCATATGCCGACTGCTAACTGGGTAGGGAGGAGCTGCTTGTGGTTGGGCTGCAGCATGGCCATGTCCACCCACTTCTCACTGCAGAGGCCCCAGAGGAAAGATTCAGACTTTCCAGCCTTCCTTGCAGCTGGGGGTGGGCACGTGTCATCTGGTCAGTGGCACATCATTGGTAATTGTCTGGAGGACCCATGGAAAAGACATTTTTTCCCCTAATGAGAAGAGAGGGGGCCCATGAGGGCACATATACTTTCTCTCACTTGCCTGGCTGCCTCCTTGCTTCCTGCCTTGGAACACAGCAGCAGGAAGACGCGATGCCCGGGGCTTTGACAGCCATTTTACGTCCATGAGGAAAACATCAGAAACATCTGTGGTGCCACCTGCTGGCTCTCTGACACCTTGAGCTGCCAGCCAATCCTAGATTGGCCTACCTTCATCTAGTTATGAAGATCGTGAAATTCTCCTATTAAGCCACTATCAGCCTGGTATTTGGTTACGTACAACTGAAAGCATTTCTAGCTAATGCACTGGGTTGCTAGCAAGGTGGAGAGCCCAGGGAGCATGGTCAGGCCAGCCTCCAGAAGGCTATCCTGGGGCTTTAACTCAGGTGCACTGAGAAGCAGAGAAAGCTCAAGGCCCTTTATACAAATTCATGTGGCAGGCAGCCAAAGAGGGGATGCCTCCATCCCAATTCTGAAGCAAAGGGAGTCCACTTGCTAGTAAAATGGAGGCCCAGGGAGGGCCCCAGGCTCTGTGGGCACCTTCTCCCCAGGAATTGCAGGTGGAAATTCCTTGTCCTACGGCAGTGCTCGTCCACAGGGCTGTGCTCTCTTGGGGCACCTCTCCCTCCTGTTCTGACCCTGCAGGTGTGGGGCAGCCCAGGAACCTGCATTTCAGCTAGCATTCCAGGTGACTCTTCTATATGCTAACGTTTAAGACTCACAGCATTGTGGGTCAAAGGGGGAATGTGGGGAGAGGAGGACATTCTTTTACAGTCTAGCTTTGCTTGTATTTTATTTTCCTCAAGCTGTAGCGAACACAGGCCAGGAGAATGGTGCTCCTGCAGGGTTTAGGGTGGGGATGTATATTTACCCAAGCTTTGTCTTCCAGCTGCAGGTTTGGAAAATTGCCTGATGCCTTTTATAGATACAGGGCTAGCCTCAGAGAACAGCCAGTGGCTATGTTTTATTTTCTTATGACTTTCACAGCTTTGAAACTATAGCACTGAATGTAGGAGGGCAGTGCCAGGATCTCCCGGGAGTCCTGGCAAGGGAAGAAGAATTGGGAAGACCCAGAGGCTCCTCTTTTCAGGGAGATGTTTGGGGCTCAGTTCAGACAAGGTTCTGAAAAGGACAGGGCCTGGGAGAAACCTAAACCCCTCATCCTCTGGAGAAAGCCGGAAACGTCTCTGAGATCTGCCACTCTCAGTGGCTCTGGGTTCTGCCCCCAGGGATGCTGTGGAACTTTGTTTGTGTGAACGTTTACATGGCCCTGCGGCTAGGCTGAATAATGACCCCACCCCCCAATATGTCCATGTTCGATTCCCTGGAACTTGTGTTACCTTACATGGCAAAAGGGACTTTGCAGATGTGATTAAGCTAAGGACCCTGAGCTGGGTAGAAGATTCTGTATTATCCAGGTGGGCCCAATGGAACCACAAAGGTCCTTAAAAGAGGGAGGCAGGTGGGCTTCCCTGGTGGCACAGTGGTTAAGAATCCGCCTGCCAGTGCAGGGGATATGGGTTCAAGCCCTGGTCTGGGAAGATCCCACATGCTGTGGAGCAACTAAACCCGTGTGCCACAACTACTGAGCCCGCGTGCCTAGAGCCTGTGAGCCACAACTACTGAGCCCGTGTGCCACAACTACTGAAGCCCACGCGCCTAGAGCCTGTGCTCTGCAAAAAGAGAAGCCACCACAATGAGAAGCCCACACACCGCTACGAAGATTTGCCCCCGCTCGCAGCAACTGGAGAAAGCCCGTGCGCAGCAACGAATACCCAATGCAGCCATAAACAAACAAACAAACAAACAAATAAATAAATAAATAAAATTAAAGAACACTGCACAAAAACCCCCGCTCGCAGCAACTGGAGAAAGCCCGTGCGCAGCAACGAATACCCAATGCAGCCATAAACAAACAAACAAACAAACAAATAAATAAATAAATAAAATTAAAGAACACTGCACAAAAAAAAAAGAGGAAGCAGGAAAGTCAAAGGAAGGAGTAGGGGCTTCCCTGGGGGCGCAGGGGTGGAGGGCC
>NC_041230.1:51268797-51283312 GCF_002837175.3 Physeter macrocephalus | reverse complement strand
TTCGTGCCCTGGTCCGGGAGGATCCCACATGCCGCGGAGCGGCTGGGCCCGTGAGCCATGGCCGCTGAGCCTGCGCGTCCGGAGCCTGTGCTCCGCAGCGGGAGAGGCCACAACAGGGACAGGCCCGCGTACTGGGGGAAAAAAAAAAAAAGGAAGAAGTTGATGTGACAATGGAAGCAGAGGGTCAAAGTCAGAGAGAGATAAGATGCTGGGTTGCTGCTTTGAAGATATAGGAAGGGGCCATGAGCCAAGGAATGCAGGCAACCTCCAGAAGCTGGAAAAGACGAGGAAATCCATTCTCCCCCGGAGCCTCCAGAAGAAACCAGCCCCACCGACTGTAACCCTGTGAAACTGATTTTGGACTTCTGGCCTCCAGAACTGTGAGAGACTAAATTTGCACTGTGGTCCACAGGCTCCACGTCTGTGGTCATTTGTTACAGCAGCCCCAGGAAACGAACACAGGCACCACGTGCCAGTCACATATTAGCTTGTGAACTCCTCACATCAACCTGGAGCAGTGGGTTGTACCATCATCCTCATTTTACAGATGAGGAAACCGAGGCACAGAAAACAATTAAGCATCTTGGCCGAGGGCACACAGGGAGTAGGTAACAACGTTCCTGCTTGGTCCACTAATACGATTACTATACACACGACTGCTCCCTGCTTTTCAGGCAAATGGCTGCACCCACCAGAAAAGAAGCTGTGTTCCGATGGACGTTCTGGTCTGGCAGCAGCTCTCCCAGAACCTCCCGGATCCCTTCCTCCAGGACACAGGGACCACCAGCCTCGCATGCTCTGCAGCCACCCCCCGCCCTCCCACATTTCTGAGCCCTCCCGTTACACCATAGTCACTATCCTTCTCGGTCCCCCTGTAGCAGAGAGAGGTCAGCTTGCTGGACAGCAGTGCTCACAGGCGGTTTTGCACGGAGAAGCATCCTGTGTGCGTAATTATCTGCTCTGTTTGACAGTAACTGAGACTCTGCTAAGAAAGACTAAGAAGAACTGTAATAACGCACAATCTGACCATGGATCTTTAGAAAACCTTCACAGGTCCCATTTTTGCATATCTTTGATAATTCATTATCAAGTGTATGGAGAATCTCATTTAAAAATTAAGTTTTTTTTTTTTTAAGGTTACACAGAAGTTTAGGTTTTCCAGAACCTGTAGAACAACTTGGTTTTATAGCCATGAGGGTACAAGCACACCCCTCAGCTGAAGGCTTTTCCCATTTTAATTCCAGGAGGAGGAGACAGTGGCTGGTTTATCCTCGACCTGGGGCCCTGGGTGCTCAGGCGGGGAGGGAGGAGCAGTTGGAAGCACCCTTACTTTGACGACGGAGAGCATCCCCTCGTTGGTTTGCGGGTTGGTGTGGATCTCGAAGCTCTGCCCAGGGTTCCCGTTGATGATGGTGTAGGCGGCCCTCCACGCGCCTGTGGCAGGATCGTCCTTGTCCTCAACTGTCAAGTTGACAATAACTCCCACGGCTCCTTCCTCAACTGTGGCTTGAAACTGCAAACAAAGCAGACCGTTACTGTCACTATTTTGGGGAAAAAAACACACACAAAAAAACCATAGTGAAGACCATTGATGGCACTCTTACCATATGCCTGGTACCGGGCACATTACCCGTACCATCTCATTAAATAATAAAGACTAACAGAGGAATTTCACGATGCTGTGTGTGTCAACAGATGATATGCTTCAGGTTCTCTCAGCCTTATGCGGGGCCACGAGGCTGAATTCTCTCCTACAGGATGTGGGCAGAAGTGGTGTTTGCCGGGGCTGGCCTGGGTTCACCTGGGCTGAGGGTTAAGAGAACAGCCGTGCCTCTTCTCCGGGCCCCTTTCCTTCTATCTACCTGGATGCAGACAACCAGGAGACCCAAGGGGAAGGTGGAGCCACAAGAGGGAATGAGCTTGGGTACCTGAGTCACCACATGGAGGTGGGTGGGAGCCCGTCCTCAACTGTTGTTGAATGAGAAACAAACTTGTATTGAGTTTGAGCCCTTATGCATTTTTGTTTGCATTTGTTCTTGTAGCCTTGTTAATGAATGCAAATCTGTGTGCCCAGGGTGGCCGAACAATACCAAAACGTCGCAGCCTGGAGCAGAGAAAGGTTTACTGCAGGGCCAGGCAAGGAGATGCCTTAAAAATGCCTTAAAAACCCTGAACTCCTGAAAGCTTTCAGCGAAGCCCTTTGACAGGAAAGGTGAGGGAGGGGCGTGCTTAGTTGTTGCAGACTTCTTGGTGCCGGATCCCTTGTACTTGAGGTCAGGTCACCGGCAGGTCACGGTGTTCCTGTAAACCTCCACCAAAACAAATGTTACTCTCTGTTCTGACAAGAAAGAGCAAGGTCCCAAGGCTCAACTTTCGCCCTCTGAGGTCCAGGCCCTGGCTGAGAGGAGGGGGTCCCCGCGGGGGCCAGTTACCCTGCCCCGGAGCGTTTGTCCAGCACCCAGGCTGGGTCCTCCCGCCAGTGCCCAGGCCCGGCTGAAGAGGCAGATCTCAGCTGGCAGCGCCCTCAGGGCCAGGTCCCCAGACCCCGCCCAGCCGTCATCACTGAGGGAGCCAGGCACCCAGGACCCCGCCGGCCCTCAGGTGCCTCAGGCCACCCAAGGGTTCGGGCAGAGCGGGCCGGGTCCCAGGGAGCCAGGGAGACCGCCGCCGCCATTAGGTAGCGGAGGAGGGGATGGGAGCGAGGTTCCCGCGGCCTCAAGGCCTAGGCCCGGCCAGTGGGCGGCCATGGCAAGGGCTCTGGAGCTCTGCGGGGCACAGCCCCCAGCCCGTCCTGGGGCCCCCCAGCTCACCCACCGCCTGAGGCCGGGGAGGGCCTGGAGGGCTCCAGGGAGAAGACCGCCGTCCCCCTCTTACCACACGGAGATCCACCTCTTACCTCTTGCCAGGAGGACCACCCCGCGCGGACCGTCGGCGGAGCGACCTCTAACTGCCACTCTAAGCGTCTCTTGCTAACGCTCCTGTGCTTAAGGTCTCGCGGTAACGGTTGCGTGGTAACGGCTGTGCACCCGCCCCGCCCCTATTACAGCCTCACCCAAACCTAAACTACAAGGTAACCAGATAATCACGCCGCCATCGCTCATATATGGAGGGACGGGGATTGGAACCCCAGTGTTTGACTCCAGAGCCTCTGCTCAATTATAGCATCTTCCTTAGTGAAGCAAGCCAATTTCAACCCTCCCACCCCTTGCCCACGCCTAGCATGACTTTAAAAGGAAGGAAACATATTTTCTAAAGAAACATATAAATCAATTGTTTGGAGCTTTCTTGTACCTGTTTTTTTATTGTAACACCTCTCAAATATTTGTTGCAAGTAAGTGTGGTGAAAAATAAATCAATAAATGAAAAATCAGCTTCGAGAGAGAATGTCACGAGCCATCATTAGCACATTGTTTTGAGCTGGAAACATTAAGTATTGTTTTGGTGCTTACCTCTGATACACTACTGGTGAATAGTAATCTGTTTGCAAATATTTTATATGCAAGTAATACCAATAAGCTGACAACAAGAAGAAGAAATATCCTGGAATTTTAATTAGTAGGAAAGAGAATCTAGAGATAGTAAGAGGATGTCAGAAAGCCCTTATGTTCAAAGACAAGTAATTTGAGAAATGAGGTTTCAAAAGCAGTGGCTGATTAACTGACTTGCAAACCATTAATCACAAGCCATAATCTTGATGCCTTGGCGGAGACAGGATGAGGATGGGAACTGATTTGTCTATCACAACTCAGCAAACCTGGGTGAGCTGTTTCCCTTCCCTACAAGGGGTGCTGGGAAATTCCTAGAACATGCACACTGGATGGAAAGGAGCTGGAGTGAGGGGGAAGTGGAGGATACTGTCACACAGAAACAGCTCCACGAGACAATTATTTTGACCTGATTCCTCTGATTCTTGTTTAAGTTAGGCCTAACTTCTATCTTTCCCCCCTTATCACAAAAATTATCGAATTCCTGAGCTTGAAATCTAGACTGGTGGTTCCCAGCCCTGTTAGAATCTCCTGGAGGGCTTTGTAAAAACACTGTTTAAAAAAAAAAATAACCCTATTCCAATTCAGTTGGTCTGGGGTAAGGCGTGGGTTTCAGTGTTTTGTTGACCTGCCCAGATAATTCTAATATGTAGTTTGGATAAAGAAGCATGAGAGTTCAAGGTCAAGAATGGCCAAAGTAAGCATGTGAGAGCCTGCCCTGGTGCATTGCAAGGCTGCCTGGGTCCCATGCTGAGGGGCCTGCAGCGCCATGTGGGATCAGTAGGAAGGAGAGCTGTGATCAACTACTGCTGCCTGCCATGTGTCCGGGAGCGGGACACACGTGCTATCCAATCCCACGGGTGGCAGATAAAGAAACAGGCACGGAGAAGGAAGGAAGGAAGAGGTTTGTCCGAAGTCCTTGAGGGAACCAAAGGTCAGATACAAATCTCGCGGACTCTCCAGTTACGTCTGCCTTCCACAAGTTCTAATACTCATGCCCACTCAAGAGTCCCATTGCTTAGGCCAGTCCTCCACCCCCTGCCGTGGTCCAGAGCCAGAGGACTGATTCTCTGTCCCTCCTGATCACAGCAGACCTCGGCTCATAACCTGTCCCTGTGGCTGTTCTGACACCTGTACCTTGGGACACCAGGCAGACAATTCAGTGGGTTTGGGAGTGCTAAGACTAGAGGATGCTGGAAACCATCAGTCAGGTGCGAATGCCATTATATCCAGTCCACAGGTGAGAAGTTACTTTGTCAAGGCAGGTGAATGTCACATTGCTGAGAGGAAGACACTATAAGAACAGATCACGATTTGAGGAGGCTGGAGGCTCCATGTGTGCCTGTCTTGTTCAGGGCTTTCTCTCCACCCCTTGCATGATGCTGGGTGCATAGAAGGGACACAGTAGGTGTCTGCTGAGTGAATGAATGGTCTTAAGATAGGAAATGGGGTCTGGCATCAAAGGTGAGGACTGAGAGGAAATGTGAAGGGATGAAGCTATGCAGGAGTGAGACTAAGAGAGACTGGCATGGTGATGGATGCCTGATTCTGCCACTTGCTTGGATGGTGCAGGGCAGGAGGGATGGGTTGACCTCCCTTGTTCTCCAGAACATCTCTACCAGGGATGCCTTATGACTTTTGAAGACACTGGGTACGTTACATTTGTTGGTCCCTCCTACCGCACTTGATTTTCATAGGCTTTAAAAATTTCATTTTTTTTTCCCCTGATGTGAGGAAAAAAATTAAAATTTTCTTTGACCCTAAAAAATTAGCTGTTTTTTTTTTTTTGCTGATCTTAGGAGTTTAGGCATGCGCTTATGGCGCCGGGTCCCTAGTACACAGCACAGTGCTGGACGCATGAAGATCTTCTGAATGGATGGATGAATTTGTCAAATTAATATTTAGGCCATGTATAGGTGAGAAAAACCTGTGCAGTTTCTCCCATGACAACTTTTCATGACACCCACCAAGAGGCTGGTGCAGAATACCTTTTCAGTGTGTGGGCAAATGAGTCCAAGTGGAATGGGAAGGTGATAATGTTTTAGAAATTCTCACAGCATGCCTTACGACCCTAATATATCCTTAGATGTAGTAATGTGTCCACAGCCACATCTACCTACCATCCATCACCCATCCATCCATTTATTTATCCTCCATTCATCCATCCATCCTTCCATCCACTTACCCGTCCTCCATCCATCCTCCATCCATGCATCCATGCATCCATCCACCCATCCATCCATATTCCAGCCAGCCAGCCAAAAAATATTTGTCAAGCGTCTTCTGTGTACCACGCATGATATAGTATTAAATTTTAAAAAATAGAAAAATAAAAAAATAAATTCTAGGGATACACTAGTAAACAAGACAACAGACATGGCATATGTTTAATTATAAAAATATGTGAAGTGTTGGGGAAGAAATAACATAGTTCTTGGAGAGCCTGAAGCTTGAGGGGAGTGGTGAGAGGGGGTGGTGCCTGACCCAGTCTAGGGAGGGTCATTAGGGAAGAATTCCCTGAGAACCGAAAGAAGAGGAGTTAGTGAGATCAAAGGGGAGAGAGTCTTCCTGGCATCTGCAACAGCAGGTGCAAAGGCCAGCGGTGAAGGAAGCACGGGGCATTTGTGGACCAGAGGGGAGGTGGGTGTGGCTGGAGAGCAAAGGAGAACTCGGCGAGAACTGTTTGCTACTGGACTCCAGAGGAGAATTGAGTCAGATTATGCACAGCCTTGTGGGCCAGGGAAAGGCATTTAGAATTTGTCTTGAGAGCCAAGTGAAGTCTAATCAAGGAACAGGATCATGTTTAAATCTACCCCTGGGAGAATTCAGAAAAAAAATCTTTAAATATAGAAAACATTCAACACAATTATTATAGTCTTTGTTAAGACCATTATCTGATTCTTGCATAAACTATAAAGCCAGTTTCCTTGAGCATCCATTTAGAAACTCATTATTGCTTAATTAAACACTCATTCTATAAATTCTATTCAATGTTTAACCGCATTACGTAATTCAAGAATGGAAAATTAAGTAGATTAAAATGAAACAGTACCATGTTATATTTCTGTAGCAATGCTCACTCTGTGATTTAAAAACAATAGACAGACATTAATTTACCATACTAGAGCAGGAGGAATTACGGATTGTAACATTACTTCATTTAATTGGAAAAAAATAAAGTTACTTTTCTGTTAAACTGTGCAGCAAATCAAATACGAGATGCAAAACGTGTTTTTACACAATCAGTGTGGGCGGCTGGCTTGGGACATACTGAGTTGCATTAGCTCTCTCCTCTCAGTTCAGAACTGAGTTATTTCATTTCCTTTTCTTGGCCAAGGTGAGGTGAATTTTGTGATGGACATTTAGGAAGAGACTACTTGGACTTGACACAAAGGTTATCCGTCACCAGGGGAAGAGTAACTTGCATTTTAATTGACACTGAGAATGAACACTGTTCCTCACAGAGCAAAGAGCTGGTCATTCAGCTTAACCTGGAAGATGGAAATAACGATCAGCAGGCCAGAAAGCCACAGGTCGGGGGGAAGCGACAGCTGATGACTTTAAGGGACAGGACCCATGCAAGCCTGCCTGCTTGATCGCTGGAGTCCAGGTTCATGAGCTGCCAGCCCTGGGGTTTCATGGAGAATTGATGTTGAACTTGAAAAGGTGGGATAGAGTCATCTGGGCCCTGGCTTTGGAAAAATTAAAAGATAAGGTCGCGGAAAGTTTTACACACTTCAGTTTCTATTCGTGAGGATAAAAGGGTGAGGGAGACATCAACAGAAACTGAACTTGCAAGCACTTTTATGAGTCTGTATTTACATAAACGATGCAGCTTGTTGGAAAAAAATTAATTTCTTGCTGATAGCCTAATGGGTAGAAACTGTGATTGCTATAAATAAGATCATACATTTAAGGATCCTGGCATAGAGTAAGGAATCAGTATTTGTTAGCAATGGTGATGATGATCGATTTCATTCTTTATCATGTGAAATTCTTACTAATAAATTGGAGAATATGGCTCAAACCCCTGTGACTCTTTCTGTTCTTATCACAGTCTGCCTTCCAATGTGGTTGTCTTGGGTAGATAGCTTATTTCCCTCAGTGGGTGTGGAAGAAGCTCTTTGCTCTTCAGCCGTGTATACCTGACACTCACAAACTTGCATATCTTTGTCTTGATCTTTATCGCCAAGACAAATGAAGTTAACTTATGACACCCACATTTAGAAGGGATAGCTGCATCAGATATCTGGTTTCCTTCTATCTATGATTAGGAGTCATCCTGGGGTAGAAAGATGCAACACCTCATTTAAATAAATAGTCATTAAATGTCTATTGCATGTCAGGGGGTCTGCCAGGCACAAGAAGTACAGCAGTAAATGAGAGGGACACTCTCCTCTCCCCTCATGGGTTTACAGCTCAGCAGACTGACACATTCCCTCCTGATCACCCCATTTTCTTTATACGCTTTGCTCACACAATTCGTTTTCTACCATTTGTCCACTGTCATTCATCCCAGGCTGCATCTATGTTTGGACGTGACTTAGTTTACAGCCAATGGTCATTTTAATAAATGGTGCTGGGGCCATTGGCTAGCCATGTGGAAAAAACAAAGAATCTTGATTCCTGACCTCACACCATACAGAAATTGTGAAAGGTAAAACAATCGGTGTTTTAGAAGAAAACATAGGAGGACATTTTGATTCAGCTTACAGTTAATGTTTATGTGTACTTTAAATATATGTAATATAATGTAAAATATTTAAAATACATATAATATAAAAATATAAAATGTAATTATATATATAAAGTGCACATAACATAGATAATATTTAAATAACAAATTTAGTAAGTATAGAGTTTATTCAGCATTTTTTTTTTTTTTTTTTTTTTTGCGGTACGCGGGCCTCTCACCGTTGCGGCCTCTCCCGTTGCGGAGCACAGGCTCCGGACGCGCAGGCTCAGCGGCCACGGCTCACGGGCCCAGCCGCTCCGCGGCACGTGGGATCCTCCCGGACCGGGGCACGAACCCGCGTCCCCTGCCTCGGCAGGCGGACTCTCAACCACAGCGCCACCAGGGAAGCCCTATTCAGTATTTTAAAGAAGGCTTTATGTATACGAGGTGATGAACAGCAGAGCCCCACAAGGAACTGTAGGTTACTTGGCTGAGAACCATGGTCTGCTCATCAGCTAGCCCTCAAGACAACTGCACCCACTGAGTCCCTCCCTAGCCATGTCCCAGTAGGATGTGCATGGACAGGCCCCGAAGTAATACCAAGATGGGAGGGGACCATTCGGGAACCCAACAGCCCACAATAGCCCCAGACGTTGGTGAGCATCTTTTACTCATTTCCCAACTAGTCAACATTCTCTCTTCTCTAAATATCGTTTTCTCTTTGAAGATGAAGAGTGGTGTCAGCCCCTTGGTGTTCAATGTCCATGGGAGACAGTTCACAGAGAGAAGACGTAAAGCAGATGCTAGAGCTGGGCTTTCCAGCAACTGTGAGCAGAGACTTCCCCGCCCTCTCATGTGGAGGCAGCCTGGGGCGTGTGCCTATCAACCGTGAGATGGGTCTTGTCTCTGTTTCCGAAAATGCCCAACACCACCTCTTTCATAAAGTGAGAGCGCGATAATTAGACATTCAACTTGGGGATCATTTTTGTCTATAGAATACAACCCGAGGGGAGAAGATGACAGTGTACATGTGCTGGAGGGCCTCACGATAGGAATGACCAGTTCTTCTCTAGTCTCACTGAGAAAAAGGAAAGTGAACTAAATTGTACGTCACATGCCAGAGATGATAACATTCTAATGGTGGACGGCAGTCTTTGGTTTCTGAAGATTCTTCAAGTATCTGAGTAGATTTAGTTCAGGGTGCCTGTATAAATAAAACATCTGAGGAAACTATACCTTCCCCAGCTCCTGCTGAAAAGAGTGTTACTAGAGTGCCATTTGTATCACACAATCCCAGCTTTCGTTGCCAGAGCTGACTGGACCCAGAAGTGGCACTGGACTCACAAGTCACCAATCTATTGGCTGCTTCATGAACGATCAGATGATTTCTCTAAGCATATGAACTCAGAGAAATAGAGGCTATATAATCAGAGAGCAAAGGGTCCTTAAATGCTAAGTTTCTGAGTAGATGAGAAATGGAGCGGCCATTTTTTGTCATTTGGACATGAACGAATAGATGCATAGAGAAGCACAAGAATGGACACACTGAAAGAAAAACCAAGAGATCTTGGGGGCCCTCAGAGACAGACAGATAAGGAAGCATCCCTGATCTCTGACTAGTTTCCCAGTCCTGGTCCTGTTCGCCTGAGGTTCCCTGTGCTTCTTGTGTGGGGATGCTCCCGTGCCTCTCAGCAACCCCATCTGCTCTCCAGCCGTCTCATGTGGGTTTCTACTCCTTGCAACTAATGGAGGCCTGGGAAAACAGCTGTGGTGGATGCATGTCTATCATTCTCAGGACGTAAATGTGGTCCTTTTGATAAAGATTTGGGTTTCACAGATGTTTCCTCAAATATTTTTTCTTTTTCTCTTTTACATCTTGCTATGGACATTTTCCAACAGCTATAAAAGCAGACAGAATGAAGTAATGAACCCCATGTGCCATCATCAGGCTTCAGAGCTTTTCAACTTCTGCCCCCATTGTGCTTCATCCACACGCCCACTTCTTCCCACTCCTGTCTTGTTTGGAGCAAATCCGAGACATATCACTGAATCTGTAAATATTTCACTGCTTGTTGCTAAAAGTTAAAAACTCTTTTTAAGGGAACAGAATCAAAGTCCTCTCCTGATCCAACTAACATTAATTTCTTCTACTGACAATTACTGTGTTTTTCTTTTGTGCCGGATGCTTTACTAAAAGTATTTGCAAGTTATTTCTATCATGGGGAGAGAGAGTCCCTTGTAGCCGTGGTAAAGAACAGTTGGAGACTGGCCTATTAGACTTCTCCACGGGTTACGAGAGTCTTCTCAGTTAAATGTTACTAAACATTTATGTTTAGTATGCCACACGCTGTTACTAAACAGGTGAGGAAACAGAAAAGCTGAATGTGGAAACAGTTCAATGATAATAAGGAATAGCAGCTCGATGACAAAGAAACATGTTCCTGAGTGGGGAGGGCTCTCCAGAGTTGCTGGCATGCCAGGCAGTGTGGTTCTTGGTCCAGGAGAGCCGAGGCACACGTCTCCTAGTGGATGGGACCCCACCCCCCCACCCCAGGGACCCCCGGGCCGGGAGGAGAGCTACGTGCCTGGGGGGCTGCGTCTGGGGTCCTGTTCCAACGAGAGGAAAGACCAAGTGTCACGCAGCCTCCCAGCTCTACAGGTGCCGGGGGATGAGCCAACAGGCAAGAGAGGGAAACAATATTCACTTCATGCTCCGGGAGGAATTATCCCCGCCTCCCGACTCAGTGCACTCTCTTCTGTATTGATTCATTTCCTAGGAGGAGTTTCCACGGTTGCTGCAGACACAGAGGAAGTGCGGGGTACCTGACTTTGGAGGAAGATGCCCAGCCAGGTTCTGGCTTGCTGGGGGCCCGACGGTCCACCAAATTTATTTACGCAATTCTTCCTCCACGTGACCTCGCCTACCAAAGCTCCTCGAATTTACCAATTACAGATGCATATTGCAGCTAAAAAGTGAGTTTTCAGGAAGACTCAAATACTAAAATATATCTTTTTGTCCTCAAAACAAAATGAGAACACACAGCCACTGAAGACTGGCAGAAAAATCATACAGCTGGGCAATGGTTCTCAAACTATGTTCCTTGGAACAAAGAGTGTTTGAGAGATGGTGCAGGAGTCCCACGAATGTACCACGTATTTTCCTCTAAACAAGAAAGACTGAAACTGCCCGAGGAATCTGCTAGATATATTTTATCCGTTTTGTACATTAGCGTTCTTGTCTAAGATTTGGCTTGGAAAAAAAAAGTTTTGCTGCTGAAATGAAGTTTGAAAATCACTGCCTTAGGGAACTGATGAAATAAATATTACATGTGATGGTGAGAGAAAAATAAAAACCAAGGAGCAGATATGCCTGCATTGTTTTTTCTCCACATGCCCAGAGTGGAAACTTTATTTCATCTGATATTAATATCTCTCCTTCTCTTGAGTTTCTCTTTTTTAAAAAAATGAAAGAAAAGGCAAAACACATTTGTACATTTGATGAGATAACTGAAAAACAGTTTAATTTTGAGAAGCAAAGAGATTTTCTGCAGGGATACGCATTCGACACAAACATCTGAATCTGGATGAAGAATGACTTTTCTTTAGGAACAATAGCGTGGTCTGCTCCAAAGACTTAGAATTTGGTTTATGCAATTCTGCAAATTTACAGGTGTGGAAAATTCAGTGAAATGGGGCAAGTTCTGATCTACCTCTAACTCACAGGTAAATTCTGTAACTTCTCTGAGTCTAAGTTTGTTTACCTGAGGTGTAGGGTATCAGGCTAGAGAGGAGTTCTTAACGCTGACTGCACATTAGAATCACCTGAAAACTACTCTTGATCTGAGGTCCCACATTCAGCGATTCTCCTTGGGTAGGGCCTAGGCATTTGCATTTCTTTTTTTCTTTTTTTTTTTTTTTGCTGTACGCGGGCCCCTCACTGTCGCAGCCTCTCCCGTTGCGGAGCACAGGCTCCGGACGCACAGGCTCAGCGGCCATGGCTCACGGGCCCAGCTGCTCCGCGGCATGTGGGATCCTCCTGGACCGGGGCACGAACCCGCGTCCCCTGCCTCGGCAGGCGGACTCTTAACCACTGCACCACCAGGGAAGCCCAAGGCATTTGCATTTCTGAAAACTCCCCCAGAGGTTCTGATGAATGGCCAGGAAGTGAGAACAGCTGCTTGAAATGACTCCGAAGGCCCCCTCCTAGTGTTAGGATCGAACTTTAAAAAGATCGTTGTGACCTGTTCTAGCTTGTGTGGGTCCCAGCCGGCATTGGGAGTGCCATAGGATACCACTGGTGGGACCCTTGAGATTTCTTACAGTTCTCTGCTCCAGGAATCTATAGGAGCTGCTAACGGACCAACGGAATACATTTGCCAATGAAATCACAGGGCTATCTCCTGGAGGTTATCTTTTTCATGACCTCAAACAGAAATCCTGTACCCATTAAGCAGTCATCCTATTCATCACCCCACCCCCCCAACCCCAGCCGCTGACAATCACTAACCTACCTTCTGTCTCTATGGATTTTCCATTCTGGAAATTTCATAGAAATGGAATGATACAATATGTGGTCTCCTGTGTCTAGCTTCTTTCAATTAGCATACTGTTTTCAAGGTTCATCCCTGTTGTAACCTGTGTTGGTACTTTGTTCCTTTTACTGGCTGAATAATATTCCACAGCATGGATGGACCATATTTTATCTAACCATTCTTCCATTGATCAACATGTGGGCTGTTTCCACTTTTTGGCTATTGTGAATATGCTGCTCTGAACATTCACGGACACGTTTTTATGTGGACGTATGTTTTCATTCCCTTGGGCAGATACCTAGGAGCAGAATTGCTGGGTCACATGGTGACTCTGTGTGTAATGTGGTGGAGATCTAAGTCATTCACCAATATGCAAACAGTGCTTGGGTGGCACCTTTTAAACATATGAGGCCATGTACCGTTTGCCGGCTTCTCAGAGCTCACTGCCCCCTCCCAGGTGAGGAAAGGCAATGTTTGAGAATGCAGCTTCCCTCTTTGAATGGCAGGAGGGGCTGGGAAGAAGGGGGATCTATGGGCGCCGTATCTCCTTTGACTAACCCACTTCAAGTAGCCTCCTTTCCCCTATTTGCAGGCGGTATTGCTCAGCTTAATGCAGAAATGAGACGGACACCCCGGAGCTCACGGAGAACAAGCCCTGCTCCATGCGTGCCCCTTGCAGCTGTTTCTAACTAGAGAAGGTACATCTTTCATCTCCTGAGCGGTAGGAAAATCGACACATTTGGTTAGGCTCCTGATGCTAACGCCCCAATACAAATAAGGACACGAGAAACCTTCTGCTTTCATTACAAGGGATTTGTACAAATTCACACATGGAATTGCCTTACAGCTTCCAATTTATATTTAAATCCCAAATGTCGTTGTCAGAAGTAACTGCTCTAAATCCATTGTCTGTGTCTGCACCATTGATTCCTGTTTCAAATAGACCCCATGGGACCAACTGTAATTCCCATCGGCACCTCTGCATATTTCTTCCCAGAGGTGGCTTGCGGTGCTTCTGAGAACATCTGAGTCCCACAGGTAGAAGAGATGGGAATCATTCCTTTGGGAATCAGACCCAGCGAGAGGGGAAGGATTAGAAAAATCATTCTCTGTCCCTTCTGGGCTGTGATCCCAGGGTGGAGTCACACCAGAAGTCTGTGTGGGGAGAGAGGTGCCCCGATGGCCATCTTTCATGTTGAAAAGAATGAATGATGGAAAGTTACTCATGTTTAACACCCTTGAAGCTCTATAACGTATTGGCTGTGTGACCTTGGTCAAGTCACTTAACCTCTCTGTGTCTTGATTTTCTCGTCAGCACAACGAGAAAAATAATAGTCCCTACCCTTATAGGATTATTATGATGATTGAGAATATTTATAAACGTCAAGATGAATGCCAGACACATAATAAGCAGTATAGGCACATTGTTATGATGAACACAGGCAGAAAGAACACAGAAATGAAGTTTGCAAGGGTGCACATCAATTACAAGGAATGTGACCAGAGAAATAAACTTTGTTCTTTTGGGCTTTTTGTTGCTGTCGTTGGAGTAGACTAGTTTTGCTAAATAATATTTCTGACAATATAAATTTCCCTTGTTGTCTAAAGCTACTTAGACTTGCTGTCACGTATAATCAGAGGTGTCCTGACTAATATACTTTTTAGAGAGGTGTCCTGACCAATAGTACTTTTTAGCTCCTAAATGTATTTTTAATCTAACTTAGGGTTTCTTTTTTTTTTTTTTTTTTTTTTTTTTGTGGTACGCGGGCCTCTCACTGCTGCGGCCCCTCCCGCTGCGGAGCACAGGCTCCGGACGCGCAGGC
>NC_041230.1:51203180-51268386 GCF_002837175.3 Physeter macrocephalus | reverse complement strand
CGAACCCGGTTCCCCTGCATCGGCAGGCGGACGCGCAACCACTGCGCCACCAGGGAAGCCCTAACTTAGGGTTTCTTAAGAGCAGTGCTAGCGACACTTTGGGCTGGATAACGATTTGTTGGGGGGGGGTGTCCTGTGTAGGATGTTGAGCAGCGTCTGTAGCCTCCACCCACCAGATGCCAGGGGCACCCAAGCTGTGAGAATCAAAAATGCCTGCAGACATTGCCAGATGTCCCAGGGGAGCGTGTGTGTGTGTGTGTGTGTGTGTGTGTGTGTGTGTGTGTGTGTGTGTGTGTGTGTGTGTACGACCCTCCCTGGCTGAGAATCACTAATCTAGCTAAACCAGGTCAGGGGCTCCCTAACAACTATCTGCCTGTAAATGGCAGCCCATGAGTTCCCCCAGGGCAAGATTTATCAGCAAGTTGGTCCTAGACTCAAGTCTCATGGGAAAACTGAAATAGCATAATAACATTTTCCAGGGTAATTGAATCAGACATTGCCAGAAAAACATTCAAGGGTAAAACTAAAGACTGTAATTATTATGAAAATTATTGATGTAGTTTTCATTACTCTACAATTTTTGAATTAGACACTGATAATCCCTTTTATAAAAGAAGAAAGGTAGTTTTTCTTGCTTTTCCTTCTTCCTGACACTTGCCTGTCTCTCACTTTTCAATAAACACATTCAAGCCTGTATGTGCTAAGTGGACTCAGGTGCAGCAGAGACCCGGGCCCTCCTCCGAGGGGCAGCCCTGTCTCCTGCGGCGCTTTCTCCATGGGCCTCAGAATTTTTCCATTTGGTCCAGTTAGAACTATGTTCACACCTAAGCTTATTCGGCAGTGAAGAATCACTGTCCGTGGTCCATTTTCCCCTCCCAATTCTCCAAACCCCCGCTACTCGAAGCGTGGTCCCTGCCAGCGTGGGTATCACTTGCGAGCTAGTTAGAAATGCAGAATCTGGGGCCCCCGCGCTAGACCTTCAGAATCAGCTTCCAGGTGATTTAGGGCTACATCGAGTTTGAGACGTCTGCTCTTGACCGCTCTACCAACTCTCGGTGACTCGGTCCTTGCTGCCTGACCCTGATGGGCAGAGAGACCAGAATACAGGTGCCCTCTACGTTCAGCACTCCCAGCCTGGAAACCTAGAGACTAGGTTTGTGAACTTCTTCCCTGGGTCCCATCCCCTCCCCTTCCACCTTCAACTCCCGTCCTGCTTCCCTACCTGCCAACTTACCCCGCCTCTCAAGTCTATAACGTGTTCTAGACTCTGCAGTTAAGAACACAACAACAAAACACGCGCAGCGAAGCAAAAGCCCCCCTCCACTCTTCCGGGGCTCCCATTCCCTTCGCAAGAGGGGCCTGCATTTCCTCGGCCCCCACTGTGCGACAACAGAGCACTAAATACCTTGGAAGTTGCCGTGAGGGCTGGGGGGCACAAAAATCAGGACTGCAAATTTATCCGCAGTCGAGGAACGATCCAGCTGGTCATTGCTGAGGTGTAATTACAGGAGAAAACATACTGTTCGAGAATCCTTACCGGGTCTGCCGAACAGGTGCCAAGGAGGCTTTTCACGGGACTCACACGTAACAGGCCAGACACTGTCCAAGCCCAGCCTGTGGCCGCTCCATCTGGGCTGCTCCACGTGCGTGGGCAGGGCCCTAAGGAGGCTGTATTGTGAGTATGGAAACAGGAGCTCTCCCAGAGTTAAGGACTTTTAAGTAAAAAGGTGAAGTCTTCCAGCTTGATTTTTCCCTCCCTAGTGACAGGTGGGACAGTGAGAACTGCCAGGTAGCACGGGAGTCTGTGGGAAATGAGAGAAGCTGAGGGGAGAGAGAGACACACAGAAAACAAGAGGTGGAGAGAGACAGAGAGAGCCAGTGGGGGGAGGGCAGTGCCGGGAAAGAAGGCGGGGCTACACATGCGAAAAAGAGAGAGACATCTCCTGGCTATTGTAAATAGAGCTGCAATGAACACTGGAAGCAACCTAAGTGTCCATCAGCGGATGAATGGATAAATAAGATGTGGCACATATATACAATGGAATATTACTCAGCCATAAAAAGGAACGAAATTGAGTTATTTGTAGTGAGGTGGATGGACCTAGAGTCTGTCATACAGAGTGAAGTAAGTCAGAAAGAGCAAAACAAATACCATATGCTAACACATATATATGGTATTAAAGAAAAGAAAAAAAAAAGGTCCTGAAGAACCTAGGGGTAAGACGGGAATAAAGACGCAGACCTACTAGAGAAAGGACTGGAGGATGTGGGGAGGGGGAAGGGTAAGCTGTGACGAAGTGAGAGAGTGGCATGGACATATATATACACTACCAAATACAAAATAAAGAGCTAGTGGGAAGCAGCCGCATAGCACAGGGAGATCAGCTCGGTGCTTTGTGACCACCTAGAGGGTGGGATAGGGAGGGAGGGAGGGAGACGCAAGAGGGAAGAGATATGGGAACATATGTACATGTGTAACTGATTCACTTTGTTATACAGCAGAAACTAACACACCACTGTAAAGCAATTATACTCCAACAAAGAAGTTAAAAGTTAAAAAAAAAAGGAAAAGAGAGAGACAGAGAAAGGGAGATGAGGGAAACAGACTGGAGAGGGAAAGAGAAAGAAGGAGACATAAATTAGTTAGAAAATAAAGACAGGAGAAAGAGATGTAGAAAGAGGGAGATGGGGGTGGCTTAAGGGCTTGGTTTTGCTTTTTCTTAAATAAGAAAATCTGGGCAAGTCAAGAGCCGCGTTCCAGCACTTCTGGCATTCCCAGGGCCTGTGCCAGAAGAAGCTGAGGACAGAGATTTCCATATTAATAGAACCCAGTGGTTGAGGCCTCCAGTCTAACTACTTAGAGCAACTGCAGTCCAGGGACTGACGATTCAGTGACGAAGCCAGGACCCCTGGGAGGAGGGGTGACTGTGTCCACTGCCCCCACCCAAAAAAGATGCTGGTGGGTCCTGGGCCCTGGGCGTTGCCTCTACGATAATTACCAGGAAGCCCAGTCTTTTTACGACAGTTTCTAAAATCAGTGCATTGGACACAGTTGGATACGATCAAAATGATCCTTAAAAGTCTCCGAAAGGGTCCTTACGGAGACTCTCACGGCCCTGGGAGGCTGTTCTACTCTTGGGCCACCTTGTATGAAAAATCTACATGTGACTTCAAGTGTATACAGACTTGTATAAGCTAAATGTTTGGACGACGAGACATCTGTGTTTCATTAACCCCACAAACGTCCTTCCAAGGGATGGGTTTGCGGCTCCTGAACTCATCTTTTTGTTGCCTTTACAAATATTTAAGGAGAGGCTGCAAACCAAGGAACCAACCAAAATCTGCGGTCCTCAGCCTCCAGCTACCTTATGTGAAGTTTGTGTTTTTCACGCACCTCAGAGGGCCTGCCCAGGGCAAGGGAACTGTATGTAACAGGGACCATGACAGGCATGGTAGCTGGTAACTTTCTGGGCCCTGGTGGGGTCGGCCAAGGGGACACCTGAACATAATCTCTTCCTTTTTGGCTGGAGGGCTCCCCATAGACATGCAACTGAAACAGCACCCTGCTAACGGCCACCTCTGGACAATACTCATTCTTCACATGTCAACTTGTGAAGATTGCTGAGGATGAAAAAATGGGCCATTCCTGGGGATACACACTCTAGCTATCCTTGAACATGGAAAAATCCATCGCTTTGTCTTCTCTGTCAATAAGAGCAACTTCTGAATGGAAACAGAGTCCCTGGACCATCAGGTTTCAAAGGGGCTCATAAGTAAGTTGATGCAACACACACACACAGATACACACATGCGCACACACGTATGCACATGTACACACACATCTTTTGCAGGAAGGGAGTGTTTCCAAGGCGAGTCCACATCTAGCGTTGTTGCTATAGTAACACAAGTGAAAGAGGAAGACAGCTCCACAAACAAAACACAATGGTGAGCTTCTTCTGTCACCTGCCTGCGATCCTTGTTCTTTCTACAGTCAGGGAACAGGTGGAAGGTTAGTGTAATTTAAGCCACAAGGAAGTGAGGAGGCCTGAAGTCACAGCAGTGTGGTACAGACCTCAAGGGAGGAAAAGCAAAAAACATGACGCCTGAGGGCAACGAGTTCAGGGGCTCATTAGCAGGTAAAGGTGACAGGTGGGCGCTGACTCTTTCTGACGTAACCAGAAGCTAGAGAAGAGGCCATCAGAGGGGCTTTCACGGCCCCAGAATTGCTGGAACAGGCTGTAGCATGGGGATTTGGCTGAATTGAGAAAACTCAAATAATTGGGTACAAAATGCCTGTTTTCTGAAGAAAGCCACGCCCTGCAGACTAACAGCAGCGAAATGATGATTAATAGCATGGTAATATCAAGAGCAAAAGCTAACATTTGCATGCTTCCTCGATGTTGTGTGCTGGGCTGATGGCCCTTGGAATCCCACTTTACTGGGGTCCCTGCTACGAACGTGGGCCCTTTCCCAGGTCTAGAATTCTGTCCCTGTTCCGTGCCCGAACGTCAGGTGCTTCCCTGGACCACGAACCTCTTCCTCTGTGCATCCGCTGGAGCCCACTCACAGCAGGGCAGGTCTTCCTCCATTGTCAGGTAGGTGTCTATGCAAGTACAGAAACCAGTGTAGCTCAGGAGATGGAAAAGATGAAGGTAATTGAAAAGTACTTTGATCATACTGGAAAAGGGGCTATAAACTGCAATTTAAATAAATACTCATACCTTTTGGACCCAGCGTTTCACTTGTGAGAGTTTATCCTATAAAAACCTTCATACTTGCGCACGAAGATACACATTCAAGCATTTTTACTGCTGTGATATTTACAAAAGGAAAAACCAGGGACCACCAAAATGTCCATCCATAGGGGACTGGTCAAACCATGGGACACCAGTGAAACAGAACACGATACAGAGCCATTAAGATAATGAGGAAGCAGGACTTCCCTGGTGGCTCAGTGGTTAAGAATCTGCCTGCCAACGCAGGGGACACAGGTTCAAGCCCTAGTGCGGGAAGATCCCACATGCTGTGGAGCAGCTGAGCCCATGTGCCGCAACTACTGAAGCCCGCGCGCCTAGAGCCCGTGCTCCGCGACAAGAGAAGCCACCGCAGTGAGAAGCCCGTGCACCGCAACCAAGAGTAGCCCCCGCTCGCCGCCACTAGAGCAAGCTTGCGTGCAGCAACGAAGACCCAACGCAGCCAAAAATAAATGAAGAACTAAATAAAAATTTATTTAAAGAAAGATGATGAGGGAGCTAATTGCTTGGCATTATTGATCAGAAGGGAAATCTATTGTATCAGATGGCGCAAACACCTTGGGTTTACTTAGTAGAAATAAACTGTGTTAAGTTAATGAAATCAGGAGACAGCGGGCCATGCAAGGGGCACATGTGAAGGCAGAGCTGAGATAAAGAGGAGATTACAGACTCTTTAAGGGTCGAGAATGCAGGAGCCAAGGACACAGATGGAGCTCAGCAAGCTGCTGTGTGCGAGGGGCTGGGAGTGCGGGGCTGACCCTGCGGGTGATGCTCCCCGTTGACTGGGTGGAGCCCTCTCCCCAGGTGAAAGGTATAAAAATAGAGACGGGCCACGTGAGAATTCAGCAAGTGGTCTCTAGGGGTGCAACATCTTCCTGCTGGGCTTCCACTCAGAGCAGGGGTCGGGTAGAGTGTGTGGGCGGTGGGTGGCTGTGCAGGGGACAAAGGATAAGACCATGAGGGGCTCAACCTGAAGCACACATAAAGGCTGTGGAACCTCTGGGATGCTGCTGACATGCTCGAAATGACCGCTCATGGAAGTAAACTAGGAAGGTGTGATACCCAGTGTCTCGTTCATTCCAGCTGCAAGGAACCTTAGCTGGGAGATGGAGGGACCCACTCTCCTGAAGCCTTCTGTCGATTGCCTTGAATGGCTAAACATTACGGAGTGTTTCTCTGCCCTTTGCTGTCACTAAGAAAGGCCAAGACCACCCAAAGCAGGTAGCAAAAGCAAAAGGGGAAAAAATACAAATAACAGCAACAAACAGCCTATGTTGACCGAGTGCTTACTCTGTGCCGGGGATAGGGCTAAACTTCCTACACGTATTATATCATTTGATCCTCACCGTAGCCTAAGGAAATAAGGAGCGTTATTTCTCTCATTTTACTGATAAGGACAAAGGTACAAATCCTGATGAAACCGCAACGTAGTATGCATAATGTGATCCCATCTTTGTAAATAGAAAGTAGGGAAAAGACACCTGTTAAAACGTTAACAGCGCTCATCTCTCGGGATAGTGGAGAGATCTGGCAACTTTGTGTATCATATGCTTGTATGATATTTTAAAGGTTTTTAAAACAGGGGAATGAATTATGTTTAAATCAGAAAAAAATAATTTTGGAGGGGATAAAATGCTATTGAATTTAAAATGCATTTAAAATTAAGTTGTCTTCTAAAATACTTTAGAAAAAGAAAAATAAAGTGGGAAGAATCACTCTACTTGATGCTAAGCCTCACTACATAGCTACAGTAATCAAGACGGTGTAGTACTGGTGGAGGGAGAGACACAGACCCATGGAACAGAATAGAGAACCCAGAAATAGACCCACACACACATGCCCATAAAATGGGGCTGGAACCACTGCACATCCACAGGTAAATAAAGGACCTCAACTCCAATCTCATACCTTATATAAAAATTAACTCAAAATGAACCATGGATTTAAATGTAAAACATAAAAATATAAAACTTTTAGAAGAAAACACTAATTTGAAGAGATACATGCACCCCAATGTCTATAGCAGCACTATTTACAATAGCCAAGGTATGGAAGCAACCTAAGTGACCATCAAGAGGTGAATGTATAAATAAGATACGGTATATATACACAATGGACTACTACTCAGCCATAAAAAGAATGAAATAATGCCATTTGCAGCAATATGGGTGGACCTGGAGATTATCATACTATGTGAAGTAAGTCAGACAGAGAAAGACAAATACTGTATGATATCACTTACATGTGGATCTAAAAAATAAAACAAAGTAGTGAATATAACGAAAAAAACCCAGACTCATAGATATAGAGAATAAACTAGAGGTTACCAGAGGGGAGAGGGAAGCAGGGAGGGGCAAGATAGGGACAGGGGGCTAAGAGGTATAAACTACTATGTACAAAATAAGTGAGCTACAAGGATATATTGTACAGCATGGGGAACACAGCCAATATTTTATAATAGCTATAATGGAGTATAACATTTAAAAACTGTGAATCCCTATGTTGTATACCTGAAGCTTATACAATCTTGTAAATCAACTATACCGCAATTAAAAAAAAATGGAGAAAATCTTCAGGACCCATTGCTAGACAAAGAGTTCTCAGAGTTGACATAGAAAGTACAATCTATATAAAAAAAAAGATAAATTGAACTTTACCAAAATTAAAAGCATTTTCTCAGTGAAAGACTGTACTGAGGATAAAAACATAAACCACAGATTGAAATATTTGCAAGCCATGTCTCGAAGGAGGACGTGTATATGAACCATGTAAACAACTCTAAACAATCCAATTAGAAAGTGGGCAAAAGGGCTTCCCTGGTGGCGCAGTGGTTAAGAACCTTCCTGTCCATTCCGGGGCCATGGGTTCGAGCGCTGGTACGGGAAGATCCTGCATGCCGTGGAGCAACTAAGCCCGTGAGCCACAACTACTGAGCCTGCACTCCAGAGCCTGTGAGCCACAACCACCGAGCCCGCATGCCGCAACTACTGAAGCCCGCGAGCCTAGAGTCCGTGCTCCGCAATAAATATCACTGCAATGAGAAGCCCGCGCACCTCAACGAAGAGTGGCCCCCGCTTGCCACAACTACAGAAAGCCCACGCGCAGCAACGAAGACCCAACGCAGCCAAAAATAAATAAAGAAATAAAATTTTATAAGTGGCCAAAAGACACAACCAGACATTTCACAGAAGAGAATAAAGATGGCAAATAAGCACATGAAAAGATGCTTAATACCATTAGGCACATAGGGAAATGCAAATTATAATCCTAATGAAATATGGTTAACACCTATCAGAAAGGTTAAAATTAAAAATAATGATAACACCAAATTCTGGTGAGGATGTGGGGAAACTGGATTTCTCAGACATCATTGGCAGGAAGAGAAACTAGTACAGCTCCTTTGGAAAACTGTTTGGCAGTTTCTTATAAAACGAATATGCATTTAACATATGACCCAGCAATCACACTCTTGGGCATTTATCCCAGAAAAACAAAAACTGACGTTCTCACAAAAACCTGTACATGAACGTTCAGAGCAGCTTTATCTGCAATAGCTCCAAACTAGAAACAAGCCAAATGTCCCTTACTAGGTGAATGGTTAAACAATCTCCGGTGCATCCACACCATGGAGTATTACTCAGGTAATAAAAAGGAACAACTATAGATACATGCACCTACTTCCATGGCTCTCAAGGGCATTATGCTAAGTGAAAAAAAATCAGTCTTAAAGAGTTACTGATTGTATGATTCCATTTATGTACCGTCGTTGAAATGACAAAACTATAGTGGCGGAGAACAGATTGGTGGTTCCTGGGGACAAGGCCAGATGTCGGCGGAAGGTAAGGTGGGTACAACTATTAAGGGGTACCAAGAGCAGCCCTTTGTAGTGATGAAGGAGTCCTGTATCCTGATGGTGGTGGTGGTTATACAAATCTCTACATGCGATCAAATGCGTAGAGCCACACACACACACACACACACACTGGTGGAAACTGAATCACGTCTGGTTGACGGTACCGTGCCCATGTCCACCTCCTGGTCTTGCTATTGTTCTACACTGACAGGAGATGTTTCCACTGGGGAAGCTGAATGAAGGGGTCAACGGGCTCTGGGCACCGTTTCTGCAACTTCCTGCATGTCTGTAATTTAAAAATGAAAAGTTAGAAAAAATTAAGTTACCTTTCTATGTAAGCCTGAAATTATGCATCTTGGGGGCTACATGGCTGATTTTACTGTTAGTTTGGAGGGGGATCAACTTGTTCATGGTGGAATCCACTTTGCAGCTGGGCTCCCATACGCTGTACCAGGCCCAGACCTCTGATTCAAATGCACCCCACTTTGACAGGAAATAGTTTTTTTGGAGAGAGAGAGAGAGAGAGAGGAAGTGCCACAGAAAGCTAATGTGTTCCTCCTATGAGCAAGCGACTCAGCAAGGTACCATTTTCCCTCTGAGTAAGAAAGATCGTAATAGAAGTGAAACAAAATCTTTCAACGGAGAAACGAACCCCTATAAGAAAACACTCCATGCAACATTAAAACAAACTCTTCCCTAAGCTGGTTAACTCGGCCTTTGTGCTGATTTAGCTAATAGAGTGGTGAGGACTGTCAAAAGATGGTATATCAACATGTTCAAAGCGATACTTCTCAGATATGCTTTTCAACACTGAGTAAGGAGAAAGGATGTTTTTCAACACCCTGAACCAACATACACAATGGGACAATTCTGGGCTTCTTAGCCAATAAAATTACCCTTGGTGCAGCCTTTGTTCATCCAAGAGTGATGGGATTTCTCTTAGGCTCGGTAATGTGGGTTCAAAGGTGACAAAACTTTACCATCCATGGCTGACCTTGAGGATAATTTCTTTCTTTTTTTAAAATAAATTTTATTATTTATTTATTTATGGCTGCGTTGGGTCTTCTTTGCTGCACCTGGGCTTAGCGCGGGCTGCTCTTCGTTGCGGTGCGCGGGCTTCTCACTGCGGTGGCTTCTCTTGTTGCGGAGCACGGGCTCTAGGTGCGCGGGCTCAGTAGCTGTGTCTCACAGGATTAGTTGCTCCGCGGCACGTGGGACCTTCCCGGACCAGGGCTCGAACCCGTGTCCCCGGCATTGCCAGGCGGACTCTTAACCGTTGCGCCACCAGGGAAGCCGGAGGATAATTTCTAATTTGTCTGACACCAGCTCCTTGGTGGACCAGCTGTAATCTGGGCATGTTACCTAACCTCGCTAACCTGTCCTGCACAGAGTTGCTGGTCACTGCCATCAACATCTCCATTTTACAGGGGAGGAGGCTGAGGCCAAAAGAATTAAGGAGCCCATATAATATCTAAGAGCTGGCAAATGATGGAGATGGGACTGAAGCTAAGAGTCATCCGATTTTAGCATGTGACCAATCTCCGCACATCACTCTACCCTGCCTCGTGGATACAAGGACTCAGAATCAAAACTGGGATTTTGGGCATAATAAAAAGGGTCCTTCTAGTCAAACCAACTGCGTGAACAGAGAGACAACTGGGAACCAGGCAAATGAAGCCCCTTCCCCACGTCGTCGTCTCCTCCTTGGCTTCTGTCTTCTGAGACAGAACGAGGTCATTATTTTAAAAAAATCCCGTACTCTCCATCACATTGCTGTCAGTGGCATTTGCTTCCTTGCTGGAATTTCAAAACCCCAAAGCAGACTTGTCATAGGGACAGTTTATCTTATTACTCTGCCCAGTTGGTGAATGATACTCTTAAATCTTTTTTGGGTGTCTAGGGTCCATGACCCTGACACATGGTTTGGTCAAGCGAAGACGAAAGAATTGCCTGGGGCCCCATGTCCCTCAACAGCCTACAAACTCATTGGTGGCAACACGGCCGCTTTAATCACGGGCCCATTGACAGCGTACACGGATAGAGCTCTGCCGGGAGCTGCTACAGGCCACCAAGGCCGGCTCCCCTCGACAATATTTTAATGTGCGAACGCCAACAAATGGCACTCCAGTGGCTCCTGAGAAGCCATCCTGCCGGCCCCTCCTGATGTGACTTTCCTCTTTCCTTCCCTCTGTTACCGCTCTTTGGGGAGCTTGCCCTGTTGACACTGTCCACATGAAGCTGCGCCTCTGCTAAATGAAAGACCTCCATCATTTTTATGCTGGTCTTCCAGACACCAGGAGAAGCTACCTTTCCCCCATCAAAATGTTCCATGGGAGAAAGACAAGCCATGTTTGACATTACAGGATGGTCACAGAGCTCAAGCAAATGAAGTTAACAGGGTGTTTTTCTCCAGGCAACGGGGCCATGGAAAAAAAAAAAGAAACCCACTCAGAATCTTATTAAAGCCCTAAACCCAAGATGCATTTATGGATGCAGAGCAGATTTCCATGCCAACCTAGAAACTCAGGTAAGTTTTACTGCCCAGTTATGGCAGAATTTCATAAATAGAATTCTTCAGGGAGCAGACTTTTATCAGATAGCCTGAGGGCTTCATTCTGTATCCTTTCCTACCTACACTCATTGATTGCATTTGCTGGCTACAAAATGCCTTCCTTAAGTTTCCCTTGAACCATGCAAGGCAAACTCAAGACTGAGGACAGTGGGTGAGGGAGTGCTCTGTAATTTCAGCCCAACTGTTACGGGGGCAGGAATACATCTCTGGGATGCTGTCATCATCACAATGGCCCCTTTATTGAGCCACATGCTGGGCACTGTGCTTGCCATATATTATTGGCCTTGACATTGAAATGCTCTGCTTTATTTAACCCTTATTACAAGGTGGGTGCATTTATCTCCGTTTTACTGCTAAATAAACCAGATCTCAGAGAAGTTAAGTAATATGTCTAAGCTCACACAGCCAGGAAAATGGCAGTGCAGGGACCTAAAGTAGATATGAGATCAACACGTGAGTCTTCCGAGCTTGGCTAGACGTCCATTAACACGAGATGCATCTGTTATTTGCCTCCTGATGCCAGTCAGACAACAGGCGGCTCATGGGAAATAAGGGTGATCTGAGGGTTCCAAAAAAGATACAAGCTAAAATATATTTTGGTGACTGAAACTGTCAGCAGACTAGTAGACTGTCTTGTCTAACTCAATGGAGTCAAGGTGTGTTGCAAAGCCCCTTCCTTCTGCATCTACGGTGTCAGCTCATGTGACTCGGCTTGTCAATCTTCTACATAGATGGCTGAGGAGTTTTCCAATTGTATGCTGGTTGTTCCACTGCCTTGCTCACGTTGAACAGCCCTGAAGAGATGGGATTTAAATTGTGCCGAGGATATTAGTCTAAAGTGAATGAAGTGGAGAGCAGACTTCTCGTTTATGTCCCCAGAGTGATAAATGAAGGATCGTAACTCTTTTTCTAAGGAAAAGAAAATGGGAAACCAACGTGGATTTCAGACACATGAGAAATAGCTTATGAATTTAGATGATAGCTTGGTAGAAATAAATTGTACATCTGTTCGTTCATTTTAATAAAGTGGAGAGATGGCATGCTGTTGAAGCCCTTGGACAACCCTGGGTTTTTTAAAATTATAGTCCTGTAACAGTAGCCTTAAAATTTGTAATGCAGCCAGTGGTTCCTGAATTGGATGAAAAATTCATTTATAAAATGGAAGTTCAGACTTTGGAATGTAAATGGGAAAATGCAATTTTTCTTGGCCAGGTATGAATTAGTCCTGGGAGGGTTCTGCAGCATCTTGACTATAAAATATGTATTTTTAAATCTTATGAGAAAGTTTTCAGACTGCTGACAAAACTTCTTTGGGCAATCTCTATTTAGATAAATTGTTCAGGGACGAAACATATGGTTAACCGGCTTTGTTATTTCTGCCTTGAACTTGGTGCTTCGTGTACAAGGGCAATTGTAGATTAATATTTCCATTTGAAATGAGTCTAGCCTGTTACAAATACAAAAATCATTTTTACTCAGTAGTAGAAACATAAGGAAGAGGACTTTTATAGACCAGCAATTACCAGTTGCCATGAAATTTTACTCATTCAACAAATAGTATTGAGTTTCTTATTACATGTGAGCCCTATGCTTGATATTGGGGAAATACAACAGTCCTGATTGTAGGTTTCCTGCTGACTTTAAAACCTGGAAGTGTTATTAAAATTTCTCCAGAAATAGGTATTAAGCCCATAGAAAGCTTTTTGACAGAATAAGCAATTTCAATTTTATTTCACAAATCAGCTTCTCAGGTTTTCAGGTGGGAAAGAAGTACAAATAAACTGGTCGTGTTGACTGGCCATAGATAACACAGGCGCAGCTAGGAAAACCCCCAGACCACCTCGAATATATTTTATTTGTCTCCTAATCAAATACTGAATGGATATAGATGACACACTTTAGCTCATAACCTCGTAGATTAAAAAATATAGACTGCAGAGGCTGTTTAGTCTTAGAATTGAGGGCAATTAGTTTTTGTCTTAGGTCAGTTTTTGCCCAAATAGGTAAGATATTCTCCCTAGGTGTGTGGGAATCTAGACTATATCTCAGAAAGTCACATGGATAAGGGGTCTGGGGTGTGGCTTATCAGTGGAGACAGAACAGAGATGGGACAAAGGCAAAAAAATAAATGTCCACTTTCCTCACAGGTAGGACTATGGGGTGAGTATTGGCCAGACGGAGGAAGAGAAAGGCCCCAGGGAGTTTTGCAATTAACAAGTTTTGTTAACCAATGCCTAGAATTGGAACTAGTCAGGTCAGAGGGCTCCTGGGAATTGTTTTTATACATCTATGCTGACCTACGTCTACTCTCTTAGGCTGCATTTCTGGAAGTGCATTTACTGGACCAATGAATAGGAAAGGTTTTAAAGGGTTTTGATAGTGTCTGGATGAAGGGTCTACTCTTGAGCATGGCTCTGCTGCCTCCTCCGATGGGACCTATTTCGAATTGGAAACGGGATAAAGTCAACTGCTGAGAAAGAGAGATGGGACAAAAGAGAGATCAGAGAGGTTGAGGTCAGCCACCAAGCAAGTAGCAAAAGGGGTGTTATGAGTTAAATAGAAAGAATGGAAGACCCCTCCACTCCCACCCAGGTAAGGAAACCATGTTTATGGCTTGCATTCAAATATCATCTATTGACTCACTCACCTTTAAATTTCCCTGATCACAGTGCCTGGCTCACAGGAGGTGCTTAATTAATACTCATGGAACACCTGAGTGTCAACTACATCCTAAGCACTTTCAGATCCCTCATCCTGGTATTTATCCCTCGCAATATTCCAGCAACACAATCATAACAGCATTATTCACAGGAAGTCGCCAGGACGGCCCCGTGTCTTAACATGTCCAGATGGCTGATGGTTTCCCTGTACTCCTCGCGCCTCTGGCATCAAGTCTGGCCTCAAAACACTTACAAAGATGAAGAACGTGAAACAGCCACACGCCGCGTGGCAACGTCAGCTAAAGTAATTTAAAAGCCCCGGAATAAGAAGCAACCGCGTCCCCTGTCATTTCAGCTGGGCAGAGCTGCTCTGTGGGAAAGGCCCTCCTCTAACCTGACTTTGAGATGCTACACTTTCCGCGCCACCTCACTCATTCGTGTTTGTCTTCTGCTACCCCACGGCTCGCCCACAAGTGCAGGCTGACTTTGTCTTCAGATTCACAGGCGCTTGGGCTGAGGTGCCTCCTGGAGAAAGCTCCAGACCTACCCTCACAAAGCGCAGGGCGCAGACGCACTTGACTCTCCCCAGGTACCAGCAGCTGAGCCGCCCCCTCCCCTTGGGACCGTGGGCCAGGGGTGCTCCAGCTCAGTACTAGTCGATGACACCCCTCACTGTTCTGAAGCAAAAAGGGGGTAGGATATGAGTGGCAGAAATTGCAAAGAGAAAAAAAAATCATCTTTTCTACAGGTCTGAGGGGTAAATACCAAATCCCAGAATGGGCAGAGGAAGTAGACGGCCCCGTAACTGTGAAACCAGGTAACAGACCCTGTCGGTCGCAGTCACTGGCATGTGGGGTGGGGCTGGAGGGAGATGGAGAGGATGAATCTGCAAAAAATACATAGTGAGGGCCTCTCGCACTGGTCAGGGTGTGTGAGTGGGCCATTCTTTAAACATGTGCATGGGGGCTTCAGAACGCAGAAGCCAATAAACCAATCTGGAAGAATTAAGCCTCTCCTGGGACCGTGGATCTTCGAAGGGAACACAAGGGACTCATCACACATCCACAGACACACTCACACGTAAACATACATACATACACACACACACACCACAGACACATACACACATACACATACACACTCATACACGCATACACACACATATACATACACACACAATTTTATTTATATTTAGGTGGGGAAACATGATTAACTTATACACAGCGGTGTGCTGGTAAATGCTTAACAACTGACTCCTCAGGGGAAAAAAAAAGCCCTGATTTGTAGCTTGTGTCCCCACCACGGCTGATTCAAGCTACCAACGTGATGTCAAGCACACAAAATTGGGAAGAGATCCACTCAGTCAACTCTCGCAAAGCCAGTGCAAGGCGGCCGGGTGCAGCCCTGTTTGTGACCACCAGGCTAAGCTCATTCTCTTTCAAACAGGTTCTGGGTAGATGGAAAATGTAGCTTCGATCTGTGCGTATCCCTTTTTTCAGGGAACAAACCTACCCCGCCCCTTGGGGTCACACTGGTGCTGTCAACCACAGGCCTCACTTTTCTTCCTCAGAAACGGGAATGTGACCTCGGGTGGGCCAATCATTTCATCATTCCCTGGCACTCAGTGTCTGGTCTGAGTGACCCTGTGACCCAGTACAACCAACCAAAGTCTTTCCGTGAGATTACTCTTTGGCTCTGGGCAAGAGGGTGCGCATGTCTTCCTTTGTACATAAGCCATGGGGACACAGGCTTATGGTCACCAGAGGCCATCTCACCTGCCACGAGGAGAGAGCCTACCAGAGAATAAAGCCAATACAGAGAGACAAGCAGAGCTGAGAGATGGAGTGACATAGAGAGAACATTCTGATGATGCTGTCCGAGCCCTGGAGGCAGCCACATCTGAGGTCAGAAAGCCCTTCAATGCCTTCCCCAGCGATGAGGACCCGTGCCTTCCAGGATTTGCTCATGCCGGTTCACAGTGAGTTTCTGCTTTCAACAACAAAATGAGTACAAGCAAACGATCTTTAACTCTGGAGAAATTAAAAGCAGATTTTCTTGAGGAAGACGGAGCCTCTAGCCTCAGTCTTCGCCAAGTTGATTTGTGCTTTCAACTTCCCAGAGCTGAAGGAAGAAAGATATTTTGACCATTTCTATACAAGGCTGCTGTAAGTGGTCAGTTCATTTCGCTGGGGTTTGTTGAGGCTTTCCTCTGAGCCCATCATGTGGGAGGCCAGTGCTTGGCTATTACAAACCAGACAGCTAACTGGTTCTGGCTCTGATACATAGATTTGCAGCTCTGAATTGAACCTGTGTTAAACCATGCATCTAGGGGTGATTAGCAAAGGCATCTGTTCCTATTTGCAGAGATGCCGGGCAAGAGTGCTGTTTGTTGGATTTGATTTAATGCAAAAAATATTCTTTGCTCTCCCTCTGTGTACACTGTTCTGTGACTGAAGGGGAAGGAGGTGACAAATGAAGCTGTGTGTGCCCTCAGGGAGCTGCAGTCTAGAGAAGGCAGAAATGGATACCTATAATGCTGATCCAACGCATGCTGGGAAGAATGCTGTGATGGAGGCAGGAACAAAACGCTGGTGAAAGAGAGCCAGTTAATTCTGACTGGGAGACCTGGGGGACCTTAAGGGGAATGCATGGCTTCCTGAAGTCTGTTACTGGGGGAGCAGACTCACACAGGGTGGTCCACCTCTCTCACCCATCCCTGTGCGTACACAGTACAGGCCAGCCCCAGCTCCTTCTTTCAGCCCCCCAAAGGCCACGTGCATGCCTCAGGGCATTTACATTTGCTGCATGCTCTGCTCAGAAGGAGCTGTCCTAGCACCACCTGCATCACTTCTCTTAGCAAAGCCAAGACTTAAGAGGATGACAAGTTACTTTACGACCTCTCCTTTCCAGATCTCAGACCAGCTCTGTTTTCCTTAGGTTATGTTCCCAAAGCTCTCTGAATTTATCTGTGGGATGCACCCCTCTTGCACTCCTTTAATATCCATCCTCCCTACTAAGCCACAAGAAGACAAGGCCTTGCCCATCTTCTTTAAATCTCCAGCCTTCAGCTCACTGCCTCTATTAGCTAAGCACGCGGTGAGGGCATGAATGAAAGCTGGGGCCACTTTCAACCCTGCTAACTCAGAACAAGTATATCAAATGCACAAAAGATTTGTGAACTTGAGGAAGCACATTATTTCATTAATGTTTGAGGAACTGCAGTAACGACAGTTATAAATTTAAAAGATTTAAAAATTGTTATCGGAGATAGCAGACTAGCATAAAAATGACCCTAGTTAATGAACCAAAGTTTTTCTTGCTTTATAGGACTTTGCCCGAATTCTCCAGTGAGTAAAACCTGGATTTCAATCGAGATATCTAACAATTAGTGTACCATTATAAGCCACTGACAGCGATACCGGAAGATTCTGAATTAGATTTGCATGTGAAGGTATATAAAGTGGAACTGTCAATATCTTTCCAACAACGTTGCTGCATTCAACATAGGTTATTTGATTTGGTTGTTGAGAAACTAACAAAAGGCCAGTGTGTCAGGGGCCTGGCTTCTTTCACTTCCGAATCCCACAGAACCAGAACAATGTGTAAAATCTCAGAAAGTGAGTCTAGCATAATGGTTGAGAGGTGTGCTCTGGAACCAGACACCAGGAGGTGGCATCCCTGCCCCAGCATACTATAACCGTGGGCATGGTTCTAACATTCCCATGACTCAGTTTCATCATCCGTGAAACGGGGATAATAAGAGTACTTATGTCATAGGGCTGCTATGAGAATTTGATGAGTTAAGATGCCTAAAGCACTTAGTATCTCCCATAGATAAGCACTTAATCACTGTTAGCTTAAAAAAATTGGGTTTCTAGATGAAAACATTTTTCATTTATTCTTTGCTCGTAAGAAATGATTATTATATTTGCCCACTAGACCTATCAAAATAAAGACACAAGACTACTAATCAAATTCACTGGCTATTAGAAGATCTCTCCCGGGCTTCCCTGGTGGCACAGTGGCTAAGAATCCCCCTGCCAATGCAGGGGACATGGGTTCGAGCCCTGGTCTGGGAAGATCCCACAGGCCGCGGAGCAACTAAGCCCGTGCGCCACAACTACAGAGCCTGCGCTCTAGAGCCCACGAGCCACAGCTACTGAGCCCATGAGCCACAACTACTGAACCAGTGCGCCTAAAGCCTGTGCTCCACAACAAGAGAAGCCACGGCAATGAGAAGCCCGCACACACCGCAACGAAGAGTAGCCCCCGCTCGTTGCAACTAGAGAAAGCCCATGTGTGGCAATGAAGACCAAACACAGCCAAAAATAAATAAAATAAATTTAAAAAATATATATATATTAAAAAAATAAATAAAATAAAAGATCTCTCCCCTTTTTTTTAATTTGAAGAAATTGTGGAGGGAGAAAGAGTAGCTTACACTCATCCTGGTGAGCCCAGGAGAGGGGTGTGTGTGTGTGTGTGTGTGTGTGTGTGTGTGTGTGTGTGTGTGTGTGTGTGTGTGTGTGTTGTAGTTGTATCTAGGGCTTGCACTAAACACTGTCCTGATTTGAACAGAGAGGTAGGTGTGGCAACAGGGAGGCAGGAGGTGATGAGGTGACGCTGGAGAAGTTCAAGCAGAACTGAGATTGGAGGTTACAAGCCCTGCATCTTCAGCAGTCCCTGGTGCAGCAGTCCCAAGTGTAAATGGAAAAACCAGATGGATGTTCTCTGAGGAACAGCCCTGCCAAGGAATCCTGGAGAGCTGACCCGAAGGGCAAGACCATGGAACAGGAACATAACAGCTGTGGCTCAAGTCGGCAGATGTGCTCTGAGAATGGGGTCTACAGACACTGCGCTGGAGAGTTGTTAATGCCGGCATGGTGCAGAAGCAGCTTCGTGCAGGGTTGAGAGCATGGGGCCTAGACTCCGGGCAAGGTCTTCAGCTCTCTGAGCCTCAGTCTCCACACCCATGAAATGGGTATGACAAAGACAGTCTCAGGGTTGGCAGCAGGAGTGAACAATGGAACGCATGTAAGCCTCTTGGACACTGCCTGGCCCAAAGCAAGTGCTTTCAGATGTTTGCATTGGCTTCTGGATGTTTGTTTAATCATAAAGAGGATGAAGGAGCAGGTCCAGGAGTGTTGGACAGACAGAACTTCTGACAGAATGGCCAGTCTTGCCTTTGATAAAAGCTCATTACATATTTGCTATTATTGATGGAACACTTGCTAAGAGAAGACATCTCTTTGAATTTGCAAGGAAAAAGGAGGTGCAAAGTTCAGAATCTCAACCTCTAGTTCCCCAGTGACCTGGGGAGGAATCAGCCTGCTTAGCCTCAGCTTTCTTATCTGCATGGGGGTGAGAACAAGACCCTCTTCACTGGGTTGTCCAGGTTTTAGGCGGGAGAGAGTATGTGGAGTGTGGAAGGGCTTCATAAGCTTAAAAACAACTGTGCAAATGTCCACTAATGCTGGTTCCCTGCTGTTGTTATTTCCAGTTCTGTGAAGGATCTAGGTGGTGGGTTGCGTGCGGCTGGCGGCATCATCGCCAGCAGTCTCTGACCATAGGAACGATGGTATTCCTGAGCAGCACGGGGGCTCCAAGGCTTGGAAGGTCTACCCTTTACCGTGTCTGCCAATGCCTTCCTGCTGCACTTCCTGCGAACAGCCTCCCTGCCTTGCCTGCGCGACTGGCCCCAGTCTCGCATCCCCCGCCGTCTCTCAGGCTGCTCCAGCCACACTGGACAGCTCTCAGTTCCTCAAGCAAGACATGCTCTTCCTAGCCTCCATGTCTTCACACGGACCCTCTGCATACTCCCACGTCTCACTGGCATGGGCTGAATTTTGTCTCCCCAAAAAAGATCTGTTGGAGTCCTAACTGGCAGTATCTCAGAATATGACCTTCTTTGGAAATAGAGGTGACCAAGCTAAAATGAGGTTGCAGGGTGGGCTCCAATCCAATATGACTAGCATTCTTATAAAAAGGGGAAAATTATGCACAGACACGCACACCGGGAGAAGGCCATGTGAAGATGAGGGCAGACGGGTGATGCATCTACAAGCCTATGAGCGCCACAGATTGCCAGCAAACCCCTGGAAACCTAAGCAACGGGCATGCGCAGATGCTTCCTCAGAAGGAACCACCCTGTGGACACTTTGATCTTGGATTTCCGGCCTCCAGAACTGTGAGAAAATTAATGCTGTTCAAGCCACACAGTGTGTGATATTTTGTTACAGCAGCCCTAGGACACTAGCACAGTCACTGTAAATGTCACCTCCTCGGTGAGTGTCACCGCGTGTGCGCACAATGTGTCCATGTACGGTGATCCCATCTTGTCACTGGGGACCTTATGTAGCTATTTGCTTTGCTGCTCCGTTGTCCCCACTTTAGACCATAACTTCCTGAGGTCAGGGACCACGTTTGTTAGGCTGGGATGTCGTGCTCACCACACTGTATCCCAGCCTAACACAGTCCCTGGCAAAGAGGAATCATGGAATACACTTCTGATGGATGGGCTGGTGAATCAGTGAATGAATGAATGAATGCACTTTGGAAGGCAACAGTATAATGTTACAATATGCAATAGGTACATTCAGTTAAGACAGGCTGAAGAAGATACTTCTCATAAATTCCTGTCTTCTCAGATCTGGGAAGGTCGACAGCAAAATAAAATGCTGCCTATACTGGGAAAACTGATATTCAGCCTGTAACTAAAACAGATTTTAGTTCGGAAACAAATGAATGTTTTAAAATCAATTCTGGATTATTTTGTTTAATCCCACTTAGAAGAATGAACCCACACAGAACTCTGGGGCTGTGGAATATTTTCTTTCTTGTTTTTAAGTTTGCAGGAAAAGTCGAGTCTGTCTCCACTCTAATGATTCCTTTATGTATTATTTATTAATACCGAGTTTTCCTTCTTTTTTTTCTTTTTTTTACTTGACTGGTAGGGAAGTAGATTTAGGGCTCTCTGCAGTTATGCAGATTCGTTTACTCACTTCTGGAAAGGAATTTAACTCCAACCCTCTCGGCTCTCTGCACTACAGAAAAATGATAAACCTTAGGGTCCCTCATGACTTTGTGCTACAGTAAGGCCTCGGTTTTTCACCGGCAGCAGTACTTTGTGCCACAGTGAGGCTGGCCTGGGATCTGCAATCAGCCTTGAGCAGCCGCCCTCGGCTCTAAAACCAGAGGGTTGGATGAGGTTCTTTCTAAAGCCCCTTTCAGCAACATCACTCTCTAACTTGTCGATGGCCTCTGTGGCTTATTGTCAAACATTTATAATTTATTCACTCATTTGCACATTATTTGGTTATGTTCCAAAGCTGGGTGCTGGGGCCAGAGCAGGGAACAAAAGAGACAAAGTTCCTTTTTGGCGTGGAGCTTACATTCTAATTTGGGGAGACTGAGAATAAGCAAATAAATAACTTAATTGTATGGTACACTAGAAGGTGAATATTATATATTATTAGAATAAAATAAGTGCAAACTAGGATGTGTACATATTAGAAAAGAATACATAACAGAATATCACATAACGACATAAGATGGTGTACATGCAACACTGTATATAATATGGAACTGCAATAATATTTAATAGTATATTAGAAGCTGAGACACAACAGGTGGTAAAAAGGATTTACTGCATGAATAATAATTTCATCTCTAGTTAAACTGTTCATGTTGTCCCTGTGCTGAGTCCTAGAGGCAGTGATGAGAAGGACCTGTCCCTAAATATCAAAGCATCTAAACGATGTTGGGAGACACAGGATGATGACACGACTAAAAGGCAACGTCATGAGACTGAGCTGGGGGACGCCTAGCGTGTGGAGGAACAAGGGGGGAGAAGCAGCAACCTGCCTGCGGGATGTATAGCTTGGGGATTTATAAAAAGGATACATTGGCGTTTTCCAGGTACAAAAGAAGAGAAAGGCATTCCAGGGAGAAGGGAACAGACTGTGCGGTGGCACGGAGGCACGCCAAAGTTTGCTATGTTGGCGGGATAATGAGTGCTTCAGCGTGGTCTGAGACGGAGGCAGGTTGTGACCAAGTGGACCGTGTTTAAAACCATCCACGCGCAAGACCCGGTGCTCTTGTGCCTAACGCTTCAGCACAGAATGGTTTCCAGGTGCACTGCAGGCTTGGACATTGCATTTTCCAACATCTCCTTTGGGCTGCTCTCGGCTTTCTATGTGTGAACTCTTGAGTTCTCATCCTGCGAGCCGCGTTACGAGCTGTAGTGATGTTACATTTATAGAGTTAAAAACGAGATGTTGTACAGCTGTGTGGCTGTTGCTCTTGGTGTGAGGATACTGTCTTTCGGCAGAAGCAGGCGCCCGAAGTCTTGAGAGGCCCCCGTGCGATGGAGCGGCTCAGTGGTGAGACTCCGCCCGCGGCAGTAAAAAACTGCTTTCATCGTCGCTGAGTTGCTGCTGACCCTCTGAGCGTAACCAGAGGGTCAGCCAAGGCACAGAAGCTACACAGAGGTTCACCCACGGACGATGGGGATCAACGCATCGTGAGTATAATTACGAAAGAGTGATTAATGCAATAAATCATCTGGCTGTCTGGTCTACCTCTACAAGAGGCTTGAAGAACCAGCCACAGGGTAGATGACAGTTTTTCACTTTAACAAATCCAGATGTTTCGACATCACAAACGCAGTGTATGAGCGACACGGGCATTTTCGACCATGCAAGATGTCTCACCTTGCTGTCTTTGAACAACGAAGTCTGGGAAAGCACACACTACCCTTTTCCTTAGCGGGAAGAATCTTGTTTGGACGATGGCTTCTATTTATAGAGCACTACTTACATTTGAACACATGTTTCCCTTCACTCTCGTTTAGTCGAGAAATCCAGCTGTAGACCTGCTGTTTCAAGTACCTCTGAAATTTGAACACTAGGAGATTTAGTTGATGATTTCATGTTTTTCTACGACCTTGGAGCAGGAGAAGAAAGCAATGAACTCACCCCTTCCAAGTGAAGATAAATGGGGAACGTGGGTGTTGGCTGTTCTGCAGCCAACCCTTCTTCAATTATATGATGTGAAGCTGGGAATGCAATTTGCAATAGATGGCTCCTGGAGTCCTTGGACAAGATGTTGGCCTGGACGAAGATGGACCAGGAAGTGATGTAATCTGGAGGGATGTGACCATTTGCACAGTTGGGAATTGGTGGTATCCGTGCACTGAAATCACACTGCTCTATTCTCTCCAAATATTCCCTTTCTGTACATATTGGGATACCTCCATCCACCACCCAAAGCACGGGATAAAGATCCCAATAGTGTATGTTTGGACTCCACCCTCCAGAAAAGTCACTTGTGTCAGATAATTGAAATGGCTTCGATCTTCTAAGAAGTATGTGGTTGGTTTTCTGGATTAATCTCTACTGAGCAAGCAGCATACATAATTATGTGGTCAGTGTTTAGACACAGGCACCTCTGAATTTAAAGGGCTCTCCTAAGGGAAATAAACTCTTATGGGGAGTTTCATTTAAAGCACTCAAATATATTGCATGGAATCCTGGAGGAGTGGATAAATACATTCACTTCACTTAGACCTTTGGCACACAAAGGTACATTTACAAGCTTTATACCTGGGGCCATCAAACTACCAAAAACAAATGAAAAGATCCAAAAGAGTTCAGAAAACTCCAAATACTCATGTCAACTCAAGAGCGAAGGAACGGGAAAGCAAAGTCTGCCTCTAATGAGGCAGTTCAATTCCCTTGGGGTTAGAATCATTTCTTGATTATCAATATCAAGGAGGAGACACAAAATTTTTAATCTTTTTACTAAAATGAGTTGATTTTGAAGCAAACGGTATGAGAGGGGGTGGGTACTGTTAAAACATTTAATTATATTTCTTCACTCCTGTTTTTAATGAAAATATTGTGATGTTTTGTGCTACAGTGAATTCCATACACACAATATCTACTGCTTTTCCCTAGTAATCCAGGTTAAAAAGCTAATCCATATTTTTCTTTGTTTATGGTAAGTGGGGCAAGCTTCTTCTAGACCATCCCTCAAATCTAGGATAGCTCAAGAATACAGACGTCACACAAACCCCCCCACCTATTTGAAAGCACTACAGAGCTATGAAGACAGCCAGAACTTGAGAATCCAGGATCCTGTTGAGAAGGGAAGTTTACTGAAGTGAAGCCAACACGTTATGGAACTTTTACCCTTAACGCAGCTCCTAAATTATAAAGGCACAGGGACAAAAGGCTAAGAATCCTAGAAGAAAGTGCTGCTAAGAGACCAGGAAGCTGAGCAGAGCTTTCAGCAGTCTCATGGGGACGACAAGACCACTGAAATTCAGGGTGTCCAAGGCGGAAGGGCCCTTGTAAAAACACCCATCTTTCAGCTGGGGCCCCAGGAAGGCTGTGCTCAGGAGTAAGGGAAACCACGACAGCCCTCATGTGAGAATGAAACTCAGCGATGAACTAATTCAATCCTAGACTGATTTAAAGTCATCCTTTTCTACTCTTATTGGTTTACAGAAAGCAAAAATGATAAAGTTAGGAATAAAACAAATGTTAGCCTGACATCACCTTGCATCAGATATTTCATTAAGAGGAAAAAGTAAATTTCTGATGTAAGAAATAAAATAGTTCCTTGATTGATAAACTTACTAATGAAGAGAAGCGAGTCATAATGAACACATTGGTAAAGATTTCAATTTCTTGTGATTTACCCGCAATACCAACATCAATAAAGACAATATAAAACTCTTAATATGCCTCAAAACAAGGATGTGGGTGCCATGAATAACAAGTGTCATCAATTTAAAGATTAGTCTTTATACAAGAACATTTGAAATTGCAGAGCTCATATATATATGTAAATATACGTACATATATAAAAAATATATATATGACAGAAACTTGATAGAGATTTCCTTAAATTTAACCACAATTCTCAAAATTTACATGACTTTTCCAACAATGAAATAATGTGGTAAAGGTGAAAAAATGTTTCTAAACTCTCAATAATACAGAGCAAATTTCTATCAACCCTGCTACAGCAAAGACTAGTCTTTTTGCTCTCTTTCCATAGAAAATGGTTTTGCATAATTATTATATAAAGAAGAGACCACAGAGTTTTCAGTCAAACATGTAAGAGAAAAAGTATTATAGGGCGAATTAGGCAGTTAATTAAGAAAATATTTTTATTATGAAAGCTCAGTGTCGAAAGAAAAATAAGACTCCTAAAGCATTAAGGTCCTTAAAGACTTTTAGGAATTGGAGACTGGACCCCAGCACCCCCTTGATAACTTAATACAAATATCTGCTGGTGGCTCAGCTTCAGCTTGCCGGCTTCCAGCTCACACCATTTATCTTCACCCCTTTATGAAAATCAGAGCATTTACCCATCTCTCATCTTCCAGGAAGACAGGGCCTTTTAAGATTTATGCCATTTTTATTACATGTATTGTAATGTTATAGCTTGAACACTGAAACATTTACTTTAGAAAGAATTCATCAAAGAGCCAAAAAAAAAAAAAATCCTGTTATTCACTCTTCATTACCAATTGCCATTTTAATTAAAATCTGAAAATCAACTGATTGAATAAATGAATGAAAACTCATTTAAAAACCTTATAATCATTTGCAAACACATTCTTTTAAAATTAATAGCAAGTTTGTTAATCCTCATGGCCTGGGGTTTACATGAAAATGAGTTATTCAGTCAGTATGTGTTGAGCATCGGCTATGCTATAAGTACAAACCACATGTCTTTTCTTCAAAAAAAAAAAAAAAAAAGCAACTTTAGAGAGAGAAATGGACAAGTCATTTTGCTCTAAATGGGACTGAGATTCTCAACTATAATCCAAACTCTGGGTTTGGAAAGTTTAACTAGATTTCCTAAAATCATTTCCAAATACCTAATCTAGAAAAGTCACAACTAACATGTAAACATAAACTAACAGTTAAAGCCACGTGCGAAAGCTATTAGGAGAACTCACGGAAGACTCTCCATAGGGAGACTAGTGCTTCTAACCCAAATTTGCATGAAAATCAATGACTAAAAATTGATTTCATGTGTCAGTAACAATTTAAAGTGCTTGGTTCATCATATCCTGTGACACTGTTCTCCAGTTAAAATCACCTTCAGGAAACGTTCGGCAGAGAGTGAATTATTGAGTGCCAGCTGGGAATGCAACAGAGAGTAACAGAGGTGTGGGCTTTGCTTCTCAGCAAGCTTACAGTCAGTGTGAATAAACACAAGGGGAACAAATGATCTTAGTTTGCACTAAGAATGTGCTGTTTAAAATACCCTTTAAAATATCTCCTTCCTTCGTAACAACCCCTATATTACCAAGGGCTGCAACCTGCCAACTAAAGATAGCTGGAGTTTTTCTCAGTCTCCCTCACAGATCAGGAAGGCTAAGGAGATGTAAGTCATTTGACTTTCTGGGGAATCTCTTTAAATGATGTTTACTTAGGTGGGCAGGGCCTCCTCTGCCCTTCTCATTTCCTGCTTCTTTCTACCTGTTACATGAACATGATGGCTGCCACTGCAGTGACCCTATTGTACCATGAGGCAGCTTTGGGGAAGGCAGGGAAGAAAGATAAGAGGAATACGGTAAACTGACAATATCATGGTCTCCCCATACTGGCCTGGGATTGTCTACCTACGGACTTCTATGTGAGGGAAGCTATACCTCTAACTCATTTAACAGAGCATTATTTCCTGTCTGTTATTTGTGGCCAACTGAAACTCCTCTTTTAAACAGATCAAAAACTGCACCTCTCTGGAGATGGAAGACCATGTAAAATAGAATTTTTTTAAAAAGATAAGAACCATATACTTCTATGAATTTCCTAAGAAATGTCCTAATATATGCAGAAACTTACATAAGACAACATCTTCTTAGACAGGTTTCTAGATACCTTCAAGCCCAAATGACCACCATTTCCATTCTGGGATGACTGAACCTTGACCTTCATCTCTGAAAATTATTTCATCTTTAAGATCACAGGGTCCATGTCTCCTCTCTCTTCCTAGTTCATCCTGTTTGACCACTTCCACACCCAAGACCACTACCTTTGGGCTGAGTCCTTATCAGTCCTCTTTTTCCGCCTAACAGGTTCCTCTTAGCCTTCTTTGCTTTTGCCCACAGTGATGAGGTTTACAGATTCTGCCACCTCTCCTCTAGAATTACTTCTCCCCTGGAACTTGAGGGTCTTAATCACGTATTTTGAAGTGCTTGAGCAGGTTCATAGATCGCTTTCAAGGAAAACAGCAGCCTTTCAACACGGAGGGGAGATGGCCCTTTAGATAAGAACGTCAGTTGGCCTTGTGAATTTTAGAAACGTCGTCACCATCATATCACCATCTTGCTCACCGCAGCCGTCTTCCTCACCACCACCTTCCTCACCACCTTCCTCGCCGCTGCCTTTGTCCCACTACCCTCGTCATCACTGTCCTCACTACCGCCTTCTAAATTACCACCATATCCCCATCGCCAACACGCCAGAGAACACGAGGTGACAAGCACTAGTGCTCTTCACCACTCAGCTCATTTGACATCCACAAGAACCCAGTGAGGTGGGCTTTATGATCAGACCCATGAACAGGTGACAAAACGAGAATGTAGACGGTGAACGTGCTCAGATCCCATGGCTGGTAGGTGTGATATGAATCCAGTTCTGGTCCAGAGCCCAGCCCTTCACATCACTGTTATACTGCCTCTAGCGTTCTGGTGTCCAAAATGTATGAATCAATGACAAAGAACATCAGCCATCCTGGAACGTGTTAGAAAATTTAATTGTGAATTTGATTTATCCAACATTGGCAAAGACTCCTATGGGATACCTAATAGCTAAGAGAGAGAATCTGATGTACTTGCTAGCTACCCATTTTTCTCGTTTTGTTACTTGTATCTCCATATGAGTTGTGACATCAGCTCTGCCCTGAGGGAATCTCAAGCTCATTGTCCAATGTCCATTTTTTAAAAAAAAATAAATTTATTTATTTATTTATTTTTGGCTGTGTTGGGTCTTCATTGCTGCACGCGGGCTTTCTCTAGTTGCGGCGAGCAGGGGCTACTCTTCGTTGCGGTGCGTGGGCTTCTCATGGCGGTGGCTTCTCTCGTTGCGGAGCATGGGCTCTAGGCGCGCGGGCTTCAGTAGTTGTGGCTCGCAGGCCCTAGAGCCCAGGCTCAGTAGTTGTGGTGCACAGGCTTAGTTGTTCCACGGCATGTGGGATCTTCCCAGACCAGGGCTCGAACCCATGTCCCCTGCAGTGGCAGGCAGATTCTCAACCACTGTGCCACCAGGGAAGCCCCCAATGTCCATTTGAAGAGAGTTTTGTGCTTTTGCCAATATTCACAGATGAATACATTTTCCATTATACTACTTAAGGTCTCTCATTTTAAGATCTATGTTAAAATTTTTCCTTGAATTCACTGGTATTAATAACAACAACAACAAAAGCCTCTCACTCACAGTATTTAGTCCATAACTAGGTACACAATTCTGAGCTTAGTTTAGGCTCCACTGAAATAACTAATTAATCTCACCCACCTGGTAACGTTAATAGGTTTTCTTATTTTAGATTGGGGTTATCCAATTTCTATTTTCATTACTATGTCTATATTGAATATTACACTGTGCCTTGAGTTATTCTTTTGAAAGAGGTTTGCAAGAAATTCTGCAGATAAACCAATATCTCCCAATGAATATCCCACGAATACCAGCTTGATGAGCCATGGTGAGATAGACCAGGAAAAATTATTCCCAGGCCAAATAAGTCTGAGAAGCCCTACAGACCATACCTACCCCTCTTAGAGAAACACAAAGCATTTTAAAGGTACCCAGCAGTCCTACAGTAAAAGAAATCTTTCACACCATTCATCTCAGTGTTCTCCACATCTGTCTGACCCTGAAATCTCTCCCCACCCCCTGCCCTATAATGATAATAACTTGTGGAACTAATTTCTTGGAACACAGTTTGAGAAACGTGGGAATAATAAGCAATCTGTATTAGCAGTTATGCAAACAGTGTCATGGGAGCAACAGAATAGGCCGCGTCAGCTACGTGGACTTTGTTGTTTTGAGGTTAGAATCCTGAGTGTCCAAGACACCACTGGGAGAGGGGGAGATTTCCGCCTCCTGAATGAGTCATGTAGGGCTGCTAATGTGGAGAGGTCACTGCGGAGCCAGGGGGCTGAGAAGGGCCACCTGGGGTAGCCCTGAGACACTTGCGAGAGGGGTGGGCAACTGCAAATCCAGACACGGATCTTTTCTCCGAACTCCCGGGAGGGTGGAAAATATCAACGGCTTCCTTGGAAGCAAAGCCCTGGCAGCTGAGAGCATGGTAAACAGGGAGCTGTGCTCACATTCCATTTCTGCCACTTCCTCTGCCTATAACCCTGGAGATCTAGATTCTCTGAGCTTAAAACAAGCACTCTCATTGGGTAGAAAATGTGGCTCACGAATCGAACCTCACACAGTCAGATGAGGCAATGGATCGGGGGTGGAGAGCCCGTGGTGGTGGTGGACGTCCAGGAAAGGTCTGGCAAACGACGGGGCTGTCACTACTGATGCAACGCTCCTGCTCAGTAAGAGGGGCGTCAAGTCCTTGGCTCCGGTCCTGGCCCCCAAAGAAACCATGACCGTAGCACATTTCCATCAGGTGCACAGTGCCAGTGACTTCCTAGCCTGGATACAAATTCAGCAGCTGGATGAAATCTTGCATACTCAGCCTGTCCCCAAACATTGCTCCAGTGGAAAAAATGGGAAACAGCAAGCACGATCCACAATCATAAAAGCACAGGAGCTGCGAATAAGTAACGGTTCTCCCAGACAAGCTAACTTGGTTGTTATTTATAAGCTCCTGGGCCACCCTGTTATGGCCAAGAAAATCTGCTTTACCTTCCTGATGCTTTTCCGTCTGGCCTCTCAATCTGTACTTGCTGAAAAAAATAGTTATTGTTATGCTAAAATCACAATAGGACTCACACAATTCAGCACTAAATAACACCAATAAAACTATGAAAATGGCACTTTGGCATTAAAAGTTGTCTTCTTATGGACTTTAACAAGATTCAATGCTTTTGTTTTCATAATGCTCTGGTATTTTCAGCTTTACAAAAAAAAAAAAAAAGATAAAAATGTAAAAAAGTATTCCAGCAAGACACCACCTTCTCTCCACAAAGGAGGGTTTTGATGTCCCAAACAGGGAGGTGGCTAGGGCCGTGGTGCACGGAATTAATAGTAATCAGCAATCATGGCCATGACCACAAGGCTGGCGCTCAACGGGGGTTTACCTCTTTCTTGGTGAATTTAGGCGAGTGATCGTTTTTGTCATCGATCATGATTGTCGCTGTGGCCGTGCCTGTTAATCCAACATCCAGTCCAGCCATATCTTGAGCCTCAATGATCAATTCATACTTGGGATTTTCCAGAGTCTACAAAGCAAAAGCACAACCGAGGATGACATTTAGATCTGGGTTATCACTCGGGATAGGGAACATACACGATGCTCGGGCTGACGCTGTGTGCCCCCCTCCATCTAGGGCAGGCGCCTTTCAGAGCACTCTTACCTGTTGTGCATCAATGTGTCTTTGCAATCTCTCCAAGGCAAGACAGTCGCTATTCATAGACTAGAGTTGGCTGTGGGGGTGGAAACTTAATATCATTTCCCTCATGCAATATCATTTACCACCATAATTCCTTGATATTATTTTAAGGGTTGCATAAAATATAATCATATGCATAATTTACAATTGATTTCATCATCTTCAATTATTAGGACTTGAGGTTATTTCTAGTCTTCTGAAAATTTTGACCATTTTAAATAACACTGCAATGAACATCTTTATGCAGGAAGCTCTCAATGTATTTTGACTTTAAAAAGAAATGATAGATTCCAGGAAGTGGAATTATTAAGCTAAAGAGTATGAACATTTTAAGAGTCTTTACTGATATTTCAACATCGCTTTCAAGAAGATCTTGCCGATTTTCGTATCATTCCTATCAGGATGTTTAGTTTATGACCCCAGGCATGGCTTGTCGTTAAAGAACAGCTGACCTTGCCCCATGAAGCACATTGGGGGATGAGCATGATTCTATAATGGCTGTCGAACAAGGATGTAAATTTCTCATAGCACTTGCCCTTCTCCAACTTGCAGTGAAGGTAGCTGTGGACACACACCCCAGGGCAGCTTCAAGCGTTAACTCTAGTGGATATGTGCTGCCCTGCCTTCCCAAGCGTACATCCCATCCTCCTCTGGTACTGATGCTATAGTTCCTTTGGGGGTATCATCCCTTCCACACTCTTAGTACACGTGGAGCTCAGGTAGGGCTGACTCTATCCCTGGACTAGGGATGGTCATGTAGCTCAGGCTTGTACAATCAGGGCCTCCCATTCCCATTGCCATTTGATGGGCACATAACCCAAGTTAGGCCACCTGGGATTGAAACTCAGTTCCAGGACATATTTCTTTAGAACTTGTAGGCAAAAGAACTCCGCTTTCTGTTGGACTTGAAGGTGGTAGGAACAAAATCTGGAGCTGGTGGTGACCATTTGCAACCACACAGAGAAAGGCAGACTGAGAAAGAAGACAACACAGAACTGAGAGGTAGGGATGGAGTTCTTGTAACCTAATTTGAGCTCTTTAATAGTCAATTTTGAAGCCAGAATTTACCCCTCAGATTTGTGAGTTCTATGAGCTAATAAATTTCTCCTTTCCTTAAGACATTTAATTGAGATGTTCTGTGAGAAGCCACAAGGGAATTCTGACTAATAGTGCAACGAATGCTATGATCAATTATCTGGTTATTTGCAAGAAAGTGTAAGAGCGATTGTATCACACTAGGGTATCACAATAGGCTCTTCACAATAGTATTCCAAAAATTTCATGAATACGTTGCTTTTCCTTTTAAAATTTTCCCCTCTGCAGAAATATTTTTTTTGACCAGAGAGTTATTATAATTTTTCCTTTCATTAGTTCATGCATTCCTTTCGTTGGAAGTTATTGAACATCTAGTCTAAATATGGTGCTGGGGTTATAGGGATGGGAAAAGGCACCTTTTCTTTAAGGGGTTCAGAGATGTTTACGGTGGACAACGGGCATGCTCACATATAACTGTAACAAAAAAGAGTCGGAGCTAAGCAGAGGTACATACAAATTCTTTCGCTGGCGCAAAGGAAGGACACGTTGGCTTAACTCTCCTGTAGTTTAACAAATTTTATAAATAATTTAAAAAAATGAACCAGCCAATTCCTGTCTCCTCATATAAATAAAACTTTATGACTGCAATGGGAACTCGATTGATTAACCTAGTGGAAAATCAATTAGACTATGAACTAGATATATTGCAAGGTTTGAGATAAGATGTTCCAAAGTCTCAATTTTCTGCCAAACTTAAGGCTACCAAAGAATATGTTTGTATTGTCAGAGAATATCCAATTATTGTAAGGAAAATAGAAACCATCCAGTCATTTCTAAAGTGGAAAGTGAGCATTCCTCTCTACCCACCCCCAACCCCATCTCCAAGAGGTAAATGTTGTTAGTAGCCCGGTGTCTCTCTCCTTTGTCCTACACATCAAACGCACACACACACACACACACACACACACACACACACACACACACACACACACAGAGACATTTTAGATACACATATATTTAAACAAATGATAGCATTCACACCGCTGTACAATCTGTCTTACCATATCACGTTCACCTCTGCTTATAGATCTGTCTATTCAATTCAACAGCTGTATAACAGTCCACTGTATGGATCCAGCATAATTTATTCAATCGTTCCGTACTGTATGGTCATTTGTTTGAGTTGTTTCCAGATTTCCACTTTGAAAAGCAACTCGAAGATAAGAAGTCCACTGGCCTATGAGTATTTGGGGATTTTTCTATAATAAACATAATTGCTTTCACAATGACAAAAGTAATAAAAACCAAGCAGCCCATGATAAAAGCACCTCCTCTGAACTGTGGAACACTTAGAGAAAATTGCATATGTATGCGCCCCCTTGCTCTTACACAACTGGAAAACCTGCCACTCACCTCTGACCTGCCTCCTACTCCAGCTGAGCCTTTTCTAGGAAGTCTGCCCCTAAATCCCTCTTACTTGAAATCTACATACACATACGCATTTCTGCACCGCTCAGAGGTCACTCTGCCTTTGTTACTCTGCTGGACAAGGCTCCTAGACAGCCCACAGCTGCCCATCGTCTGGGAAGAAACATCGATGCAGAGGAATAGGCCCTGGTGGCCACGTGCACTTTTGTCTCCCTCACAATAGTTGAGTGAGTCACAGTTAACTCCCTAACCCCAGGTGGGACAATCGGATTCTGGGAATATGAAATGTGAAACCAGGCATCACGAAGACAGAACGTAGGGCAAACCCTCTTGCCTCTCCCATGCTGCTCCTGGGCCCAATAGAAGGATTTTACCTTCTTCTTTTTTTTTTAGATAAATTTATTTACTTATTTACTTTTGGCTGTGTTGGGTCTTCGTTGCTGCCCGCCAGCTTTCTCTAGTTGCAGAGAGCGGGGGCTACTCTTTGTTGCGGTGGGCGTGCTTCTCATCGCGGTGGCTTCTCTTCTTGTGGAGCACGGGCTCTAGGCCTGCAGGCTTCAGTAGTTGTGGCACGTGGGCTCAGTAGCTGCGGCTCGTGGGCTCTAGAGCGCAGGCTCAGTAGTTGTGCCGCACGGGCTTAGTTGCTCCGCGGCACGTGGGATCTTCCCAGACCGGGGCTCGAACCCGTGTCCCCTGCATTGGCAGGCAGATTCTTAACCACTGCGCCACCAGGGAAGTCCAGGATTTTACCTTCTTGAATGTTCTGGGAGGACACTTAGCAGCTCTTCTCTGCCCATACGGGATGCACCCCGTCTGGGGAACGAGACCTTCAGCCATCCAGCTGTTCTGTCACTGGTGAGTGAACTGAACAGGGGGTAGGAAGCTCACTGTGCTCTAAAGGCCAAGCTGCACTCTCCTTGGCACGATCTGATTCTTGGGTTTATTTCTCTCAGTTGGTTCAAGTCTCAGAGGGGAGATGGGTATGATCAACTCCAATAGAAAGAGCCTTTCCGGCTGAGTTACACTGAAGGCACCGCTCTAACCAGAAAGATGCAAGCTCTGCCTCTGAGATCTGGGCCTGTGCTGGCTCTTGACTTCAACTCTCCCCTGGATTCTGTAACACACCCGGTGTTTATTCAGGAGATTGTTTTTGGCACTGAAGTCAAGCCAGAATCAATTTAGGCTTCTTGCCATCAGAGGAAACTGTGGTGAAGACAATGTTACTTGTTTACCCAATCCTATTTCTTTTGACTGCAGGGCATACAGCTAAACTGTAAGAGGAGCTTGTGTGACCAATTCTGGCCAATGGAATGTGGGCAGAAGTGATGGACTGACCTGGCCCCTAAAACTACCATGTAATCCTCCGTGTTTTCTATTCCCGAAGAGGAAGAAGCCTGGATCTCCAAATGACTATATGGCACAGAGACCCTTGGCTGACCTGCTTTAGACTGAGACGTGAACAAGAGACAAGCCGTTGTTCAGGTTTAAGGGAAGTTTATTACAGTGCCTAGCCTACCCCGACTAATTTGAAGGCTATGTTTCCTGTTTGGTCTTATTTTGAATGCCATTTACTATCTCCCTAAGTGGATGACAAAGTTTTCAAGGGCAAGGACCATGCCTTTGACCCCAACACCTAGCCAGTATGCAGCACGCAAGCTGGGTGATTTACTTTCATTATTGATAATGATGATATATTACTGTTTCCCTGAACTAAATTATATCTCAAAGGTCTGAGCATATCAGTGGCATTTCCAAACCACAGCCATTTATTCTCAGGGAATGGCTTATCCTTTGGGGGAACTCCAGCTCAAGGAGATAGGACTGTATTTTGACAAAGAGAAGCACTGAGTCAAAACTGGGAGAACGAAATTGACTGCTTTGATTTTATTTTAAGCTATCTGATCTGTGAGACAAATCTATGAGTCAAGCTGCTCTTCTGGTTTGAATTCTGCAGCTATGCATTTCTACTGTATTTGCCATCTCTTCCTGGGTGTCTACTTGCTACCAGTTAATATTATATCCTAGAAACAAAAGGAAGATGGTGTGTCTGCAAGAAAAAGCCTCGGGTGTATCTCCACAGACACGGGCTGGGTTCACTGATCACACTGATTTGAAAAGCAAACATTCCATCTTGAAAATAAAGAATCAAGCCATGTCACTAAATATGGCATGTAATCAATCACTGGACCCTTGACGTTTTAAACAGCTACCGTGACTGCCATACGAGTGAGCATTTAACGGAACATTTATCACTAATAACAAGCATAATGGTAGCTGTGGGGGGAAATCAATGAATAAATGTTACATGGAGAAAGGTTCTGCCATTAACCCACGTGGTATCCCATCCTCCTCTTGCTTCATCTTGAACTGCCCTCCATACCTCTTTTCACACTTTGTCCGGACTGGATTTCCTTCTACTGTACCCCACTTTTTCTTACTTTTGACCTTTCCACCTCTACTTCCTCCTTTAGGTGAATTCCTGCTCATTTCTGATGGTCACCCTCCACTGCACTGAAGCTCCATGAAGGCAGGGGCCTTATTGCATAATGGGGTAGCCGACACTTAGGGAAGGACAATTGGCATTTGATCACTCACTGTTACCTTGGCTCCACCTCTTAGTAGCTGAGTGAACTTGGTCAAGTTACTTAAGTTCTCCCTGCCTCAGTTTCCTCACCTGTCCAATGGGGAGAATAATAATACTTCTAGGATAAGTGAGGATTTAAATAGGTAAGGTAAAGTGCCAAGCATGGAGCTTGGCATGTGTAGATGGCTGCTGTTATTATGTAGTAGAACCTTTGGAAAGTCTTCTAAGGATGTGGCAAGAAGCTAGGATGGCCTCCAGGGAAAGCCAGAAGGAACTGAATGCTGCCAGCAACCACTGAAGAGCCCGGAAGTGGATCCTTCCCCAGTCAAACCTTCTGATGAGACTGCAAATTCTGCACCAACACATAGACTGCAAGTCTGTGACAGTCCAGCGAGCAGAGGACACAGCTAAGCCATGCCCAGACTCCTGAACACACAAACTGTGAGATAGGAAATATCTCTTGTTTTAAGTTACTACATTTTGGAGTAATTTGTTATGCTGCAATAAATAATGAATACAGTTTTTCTCCAGCGCTATCACAGTCTGTAATATGCTCCGTTATTGATTACTTGTTTATTGGCTATGTTGACCTTGAGCACTTGAGCTCCATGAGGTCAGGGACCTGTCTTGTTTAAAGTTTTATCTCTCAGCTACTAATTCAGTGCCTGGCACATGGCTGTTATCACTAATTAGTCACTTACAGATACATTTTTTATAAAATAATGAATTACAAAGAGTGATGTGCCTGTAAATGTTTAACAGCACATGTGCCTGATTTGCAGCATTTGTCAACTTTGGTGGTTTAAATACTCTTACCATGGCTGATTTCAGGCTACCAACATGATGTCATAGAGTACACAGCTGGAAAGTGATATATACAATCCGTTATCATGAGCTGGTAAGAGTTGGCTCCCGCTTATAAACTGTGCTTTAAGGGTCAAGGAAATCTGTAAGAGTCTTTTTCAATAAATCCCTTTGTTGTCTGACACTGAAGGTATTGTTAATGAGAAATAATATTAATATGAGATTTATGGGAAAGATGTAATGCAATTTGTTTATTTATTTACTCATCAGCTTTGCTCGGATAGGCTGAGACTCCTTGTGATATGGAACCTGAACAGGGACCACATTCTTCTGCCCCTGACACCTGGTCTATAAACACTGCAAGCAGATTGGTGAAAACATTATCTGGAGCAGAACAAGTGGTTGTCTGTCTGGAGTTTGACTTATCCACTCTGGCCACATAACACTGGGGAAAGGTAGTCCATAAATCCAGCAGGAACCGTGTACATCCCCTTGTAAAAGGTGCCCTTTTCCCACTGCAGACAGTGAGTGACATTCCTCCATCTTCCTATGCAACACGGCAAGTCGGGTTTGACTTGTGTTTGTCTTTAGGCCTCCTTTTACTTTGCTGCTCACCGCTAATGTGAACGTTCATGTACTTGGCCGTCATCTGCTGTGTTTTCATTTCGGCTGGGGTGTGGTGGATAAGGAGAAGGCGTAGCTCATTTCCCCAGATTTACTGGTTGCTGACAAAGCCAGTAGGGTGGGGAAGCAGCAGGGGAAATAAACACAGCCTCTTAGACACATGCAGTTGGAATAACCTAAGTGACAGATTTCAGGTTGAGGGATACCAAAAACAAATAAAACATTTCCATGTGAAGTGTACTTCTTCTGATGTTACTGATGAGTCACGGCAAATAAAATGCCAAAGGCATTCATAACATACCTGGAAAAATCACACCCTTCAGACCCAAGGCGGTAAATATTTGACATTCAGGTTGATTCCACTGAAACATATATAAAGTGTCCACTAGGTTCAAGTAACTCTGCGAGGATGTGATGAATGATACAGATGCTCCTTTCAGTCCATTTTTAGATAAATGAACAGAAAACAAGTATGTAAGGTATGATGAGATAAGTGTTATTTGAAGTGTACCAATTAAGGTCTATGAGAAGGGGGTCAGGACATGGGTGCTCAGGAAGGCGACATGACTTTTATTTAATATTTACTGAGCATTTACGACACGTTAGGCATTGTGCTAGAGAGCAGTAACAAGTAAAGGGAGACAAATCTGGTGCTAGATAATTCCCAGGTAATTTCAGCAGAATGAGACGGGAGTAAGAAAAGTGCTGTGGTTATTGCAAAAGAAAGCCCACTTAGCCCAGGCCTTGGTCGGGGGAGGAAGGAGACGTTCCTGCAGAGGAGAATCTCCTACTATAGGATTAGAAATGGGGTCTTGATGTGGAAGTGAATTTCTGTGGAAGAACATGAGAAGCTATTAATCCTAAAACACTACTAAATTCAATGGTTTAATAAGAACTGAAGACTGATTCTGATTCTGGTCAGGACACCTTGGGAACAAGAAGAAGTATAAAATATATTCCCTACTTGCAAGGAACTCATGGCTTGGCTGAAGGTAAAACATGTACAAGTGGCTCCACAAGGCACCAGGTAGTGTGTGCTGAACATGTATGCAATAGCTTCAGATGTGAACGGTGCAGCTGGGAGGGCTACTGTGGTTTTTAAGTGGCTTCAGGATAATGCAGGCTGGAGCTGAGCTTTGAAGGAGGCTGTGAGGGCAGAGAATTCAGAGAGGGAAGAGGAGCCTGAGCACCAGCATGGAGGTCCCGCTAACACAGGGCCACCAGTGTGGCTGGAACCAAGGTTTGCGAAGAGAAGAGACACAACCCATTGTTTCTTGAAAGTATCTCAGACACCATCTAGTCCATCCCACCTTCAAGGAGCTCCCAGCCTGAGGGAACAGAGTTAGGGAATCCCAAGAAGCATATGGTTGGTTTGGGGCAGATCTGAACATGCTAAAGAATTGCTTGGTTAATCTGTTTGATTGAGACAACGAAGTACAGACGTCTAAAACTTGAAGGAAAATAAAATAAAAGTCAAGTGCTCTTTCTCTATCGTTTTTATATATTTTCACAGTCACTGTTTACTGTGTTAGCCTGTTTCTTCTAAACTTTTGGCCTTGAATTGCCATGGCAACATTATGCCCAGTACATAGTAGGTGCTTAAGACAGACTGTCTCAGTCAGTGCTTCTGGAACTTGCTTGTATCAGAATTCCCTGGTGGGTGCATGAAAACACAGATGTGCAGCCCACTTAGAGGGCTAATGATGCATGAGGTCCAGGGTGGGGCCTGCGGAGTGCGTTTTCAGAAAGTTTCTAGGAGACGTGGATGCCGCTGATGTGAGGACCACACTTGGGTTAGCATCGTTCTGAGTGAACGCTTGAGGGAACGCAGGTCTCCCTTATTTTAATTTAAAACCCACCTGTTTATGACGCAATTTAAATGAAAAACAAACGTAGTTTACCAAAGTTTCTCTCTCCGTGGAATTTTCCTTTCTTTTCCCTTTCTAGAAAAAGTGTACTCCCAGTAAGGCATTAACTAACACTATGGTTGCCCCTCGAGCCTGCTTCATCTTCTGGGTGTCTCCTTTGGATGCTCTCCCTCAATTTTCATGGACCAATGACAAAACCTGTTACCGTCCCTGCAACACGGCCCTCCTCTTGGAGGCATCACCTCAAGCTGAACGCCTGGGAGCTGTCCTCAGCTCTTCCCGCTTTCACTTCAAAGAGCCCATCATCAAGTGTTACTGAGGTCACCTCCCCAACCTCTCCTGAGTCCATCCTCCTTTCTCTGTCATCCCTGTTGTCACATGACTTCGAGTCCTCATCTTTTCTCACCTGAGTTACTACAACAGCTTCCAGACTGGTTTCCTCTGCTCTCTTCCAGACCCCTCTCCACCCAAAGCCAGACACAGTGAGCTGCCTAAACTGCCCCTTGACCACAAGACCCTCCTCAAAATGCTTCAGCAGCCCTTCGGTAGCTACAGGATAAGGCTCAAGCTCCTAAAGCCGAGACGACACCCCCGTGCTGTCCTGATCTCCTAGTGCTCCCCACTCACAGCGCTGCACTCCTGTAACACCGGGCTACATGCCATCCCAACATCTCAGGCCCCCCACTCCTTGACACCTGAGCTCGTGCTGCGCCCTCTGCCTGGGAGGCCCTCCCTACCCATGATTCCCTCCACCCCCTTGGAGAATTACTCGTCCTTATAAACCTTACTTAGATGTGTTTCCCTCCTAAAGCTTTTCCGCTCTTCCCAGAATTACTCCTTCCCCCTCTGCATTCGTCCTGTGTGTATGTTATGGTGAATGCTTTCTTCTTGGCGGACTTAATGGCACAGCAATGTTCCCTTCACACGTCTGTCTCTGTGATTAAGCTGTTAGATGCCCAGTGTCAGGTTCACGAGTCAAGCACAGGGCACAGTGCGAGTGAGCTCTAAATGCCGTCAAGCTTTTGGTCCTAGAGGCTTTCACACCTTCTGTGGTAGACAGAATACTGGCCCCCAAAGATGTCCATGTCCTGATCCCTGGAACCAGGGAATACGGTACCTTATGTGGCTAAAAGGACTTTGAAGATGTGATTGAGTAAAGAATATTGAGAGGAGAAGATTATCCTGGATTATCCGGGTGGATCCAAAGTAATTACAAGGGTCCTTATACGAGGGAGGTGGGAGAGCCAGAGAAGGAGATGCAACAATGGAAGGAGGGAGGGAGAGAGAGAGAGAGAGAGAGAGAGAGAGAGAGAGAGAGAGAGAGAGAGAGAGGCTTGAAGACGAAGAAGGTGGTACACTGCTGACCTTAAAGATGGAGAGATGGAGGAAGGGGCCATGAGCTAAGGAATGCAGGTGGCCTAGAGAGAGAGAGAGAGAGAGAGAGAGAGAGAGGCTTGAAGACGAAGAAGGTGGTACACTGCTGACCTTAAAGATGGAGAGATGGAGGAAGGGGCCATGAGCTAAGGAATGCAGGTGGCCTCTAGAAGGTGGGAAAGGCAAGGGCACAAATGTTTCCCTAGAGCTTCTAGAAGAAATCAGCCCCACTGACACCTTGAATTTACCCCAGTGAAACTCATTTTGGACTTCTGACTTCCAGAACTGTAAGATAATAAATGTGTGTTGTTTAAGCCACAGATTTTGTGGTCTTGCTATGGCAGCCGGAGGGGATGGATACAGCTTCTCTGCAGAGCGCTCCTCAAGCATCCTGCAGAGCCAAGATGCTCGCCAGCCTCCCTGCCCCACGTGGTGCTCACTGTCACCAGCTGCCACCTTCATTTCACTCCCAGCTGCCCCCTTCCCAGGACTGCCCACCTTCCCAGAATAGCATCCACTATCTTTCCTCTGGAAAATATTTCCATTTCAATCCTTTGAAGCGTAACGTCAACCAGACCTTTCCTACAACTCTGTCCAGTAGGAAGAGAAGATGAATTTCTTCCCGTCTACAAAGTGGTAAACACCAGATCCGTTTATTGGAGAGTTTTCTCTTCAAAATATACGGTTTTCAATATGTCAGTCACTTTCCGGGTATTCATTACAGCCGTCGATGGAAGCAAGGGCCCTGTCTCTAACTCACTCCTGCCATATACATGACACCTGGCCCTCTGAGACGTGGAGGCCCCAAAATACTGCCTTTACGTGGCCACTGGCTTACACTCTTTGAAAATAAATTGAATTCTAAACCCCCCGGGGAAAAATCACACAGCCACCCCAGTGTCTCCTACTCTCTGTTAATATTTGGCGAATGAAAAAATCAAGGGGTGGTGATGCGGATCGGTACGCAGAAAGCTTGGCCTCAGGGATGCTCTTCCGGGTTGCAGCAGTTGTGGGTCCAAAGGCAGGGCCTGGGCAAGGCTGGACGGGCTGAGCTGGTCTCTAGAAGGCTGGGTTGTGCAGAGTAGCGCACGGTGATAAGGCTCTAGCTTTCCAGGAGCGAGCAGGGAAAGTCCTTCCCCGTTAGAGAGGCATCCATGCCAAGGGAGGCTTGGCCTTCTCTGATGCTGGTGGGGTGAGCTCTCCCCCACCTCATGGCAGATGCCCCAGGGCAGGTCCCAAGCCCAGGCTCAGCTCCCGGCCTGTCACAAATCCCGACTGTGTTAAGACGGAAGGGGGACCGGTAAAGGTGGGACAACCCAATGCTCAGCAGTGAGGTCTGGATGGGAACGACCTTGCAAAAAAGAAGAGAGGGCCAGGGAATGTTGCTCAGACAGGCCTCAGCAAACCCATCTGGGGGCTGCCTCAGGTGACCCTGGGGAGACACAGGTGCCACAGTATAAAATCGGGAAACTGGTATCCCTGTCATCCGCCAAGCAGTCTCTGAAAGCAAATAGCTTTTCTTGGGTTTCGATTTATTACCTTCTAAAATGTCATTCTCTGTAAGGGTAATAAAAGATAATACGTTTTATGGTGGCTCCTTATGTTAAGGTTTTACAAAATCTGTTATTAAATTATCTGCATAGAATCTAAATGAATCTTACTAGGTGACATGGAATAGCAAGGGTTTTTTTTTCCTTTCCTCTCCCCCAGATCAAGTGCAGTGAGAAGGACGGCACTCTCTGCATGTTTTCTAATCACACAGCAGAATGTAATGCTTTTAAGGTCTGACTAAAAATTGCGTTCTGCTGTGTAATCGGCTTCACAAAGATATATACTGGTCAAAACATCCAGAAAATTCAATTACTGACTCCCAGTGACAAAGGCACATGAGCCCACCGAGGGTTGGAGGATGTTTCTAAAATTAGGTTCTAAATGCCCACCACTTGGAGAAATTGCGGCTTTACCACCTTCGCCTGCTCTTGGTTCTCTGCATGGTAATGGCCTTTTGCCTGTTAATTTCAGGCGCTTAATCAGTGTCACCTCCTCCCCTTAGACAAGCACAGTCTAAGCGGCCTTTGTCAAGCTTGATCCAAGCCCGTTTCCTAGAGCCTGCTCCCATGCAGATGTGATCTCTTAACGCAATCTGCCATCCAGGGTTACTTTTCATCAGTATTCTAAGTTTTCCCTGAAGCCAAATGCAGTTTTATGCAAAGCTTACTTTGCTTTAGAGTTCTATTGCTGTAATAATCCCAGGTAGCTTTAGAAACAAAGGACCCCGCTGAGAGAGTAATGAATCGGCCACTGACACCCACCCACCCCACCCGAGGACAGGAAAGCAATGCAGGATAGCCCTTGTACGCTGTCATTGGGTTATCCTCTTCGAAGATAGATTGAACTAATTCTAAATCATCCGAGGAAAAATCACACAAGATGGATTCCAATTACGCCACTGCTGTTGTTCCAAAAGCGAATTCATATTACTAGGGAGAAAAGGCAACCAGGATGACCCGGCCGTGGATTATTCTGGAAGGCTCTCCTGTCATTTTCATGCCTGCAACAGCGAGTCCTCTAGCTCACCTTCCTCCCGCATTATTTGGACAAGACCACCCAGCGCATCGTGATCTCCTGCCCCATTCGCACAAGGCGGCCCTTTTGTGATCTTGGCTGCATCATTCATTTTGGTCTTGAAACTGTCTTGGCCCGGCTGACAAGAGCTAAGCCTATTAACACCCTTGTACGTTAGCTCTGCAACGAACGAGGAGTCAAATGTTACGACTTAACATTTGGTCTTGCCCTTTGCCGGCCCAGTCTCACAGACGGACAGAATGTTGATAAAGACAAGCGTGTTTTTCCTCACAAATAATAAAACCCGCGAACATGCCCTTGGAGGGCTCCTTTCCATTTTATTTTTTAAAAATAACAATAAATAGAGTGTTCTGCGTTCCCTCCAGCTCCTCTCCAGTGCCCTTTTCAAAGCAGAGGGGAATTGAGCTCTGTTGCCTACAGAGACGTCCGAGAGGGAATCCCAGAGCCTCAGCTCAGGTCCCGATGGGGGTCAGGCCTCAGCCCGGGGACGAGGCCATGCCTGTGTGCCTCGTGCTCCCGCCTGGCTCTAACCGCAACCTATGGACGGCCCTCTCTGCTCCAGGCCACAAGTACTCATTCCTTACAGTCCAGCTGGGTCCCATTCAGACCGTCAGTCATTATCAATCATCGTGGCTACGTGCCTCATCGAGCACTTGCTATGTGCTGGACATGGTGCTTAACCCTTCGTGTGCCTTGCCTCTGCCGACCCTCATGACCCACCCCCCCTTAGGAGGGGAAAACTGTAGCTCCCACTGTGTCGGGGAGGATCCTGTTGCCCAAGGACACACAGCTCTCACATGATGGAGCCGGGACCGGAACGCAAGTTCTTGGGTCCACAGCCTACACTCCTAAGTGCTGCACTCTGGGGTCCCCTCGTCACCTCATAGCCTCTCTTAGTGGTAGCGCATGGATTCCCTATGGGAACCCATTTCCCATCTGTTCACACCAGCCCTGGATGGGCTGGGCTTGGAAGGGTCTGAGCTTTGTTCGGACCAGTCGCCAGGTAGGGGCAGCTCTTTGAACACTCTCCAAGTCCCTAAACGTCTGCCTTCTTGGAGACCCCGGTATTCCCACAGCTTCATTTCTCCCCACCTTACTGATTCTGACAGCTTCAATGACCACCTGTCTCTTTTATGTCCAAATCTCTCCTAATTCCCAGATACACACTTCTAACTGCTTGCTTGACATTTCCACCTGAACGTTTCACAAGCGCTGCAAATACAGCATGTCCCAAAGCAAACTCAGGATCTTCCGAGCCAAGCACACTCCTTCCCCGTCCTGGTGTGTGGTGTCCTCCTCCACCCAGGCCACCATGCTAGAAGGCCCTGGTACCCTCTCTCATCCCCTCTGACTCTCACTTAAAAAGGAGCCTCACATTATCCCGTCCTCACTATTCTCGCTGTGCCCTTGCCTGAGTGTGGGTCACTGTGTCTCGCTGTGACTGCTGTTTCCTGAGATAGCAGAGTACAAACTCTGGAGCAACTTGGGAAGGAGCTATAGGGTGCAGGAAGGTGGAAAGAGGTTCCGGTTTAGCAGCCTCATGGCACTGAGGGAGGGAAGGCCACCTGGACCGGCCGAGCATATGGTGCACCAGCAGCTGTAACCACTGGCCAGGGGGAGATTTTATATATATATATATATATATATATATATATATATATATATATATATATATATATATGGGATTTTATTTATATATATATCTGTTTAAAAGCCCATCTCTATATCTATCTATCCATCCATACACACACACACACACACACACAATGTTTACAATGGTTAGGTCAGTAGGATGGAATTACAGATACATATTCTTTTTTCCTCCCTGTTTTGGGTTATCTATATTTACTATTTTTTCCAGCCTGAAAAATGTATGGCTTGGGTAACGAGGAAATACCTTACATTTTAAAAGTTACAGTGTTCAAAAAGAAAAACGACAAAATAAACACAAAACCTCTCCAAAGTGATGCTTATGACATTAGATCTATACCCTCAGAATATTTTTTTTCCCTTTTAAATTGTATTTTGGGCCCAATGGAGAAAAACGTATTAAGCCAAGAGCTGTGTAAAAACCAGAAAACATCGTTATAAAGACAGAGAGACATTGGCTGAGCGCTGTCCTGCTCAAGCAGCCTGACCTGCCCACCACGCCAGCCGTGGTCGTCCCCCTCCCCCCACCCCGAGCCAAGCATCCTGAGACTCTGCCGCTCTCCTTGCACTCACATCTCAGCAAGCCCTCCCCCTGCCCCCAGGCTGCAGGTGAGAACCTGAGACTCAAAGAGGGTTCATTCATTTATTCCTCAAATGTTCTCTGAGGGCCAACTGAGAGCCATGTGTTTGTTTAGCTGGTGGGGATAGAGCTGCAGACAAAAGTCACAAGACCCCCCCTCCTCTTCATGGAGCTTATCTTCTAGGTGAGGAGACAGACTGTAGCAAAACCAATAGAGATAGATGCTATGGGAAAAAATTAAGAAGGAGGATAGAGAGTTCTGGAGTGAGGGTGGAGGCTCAAAGAAGGTCACATCTGATCAGAGCCATGAAGAGGCCAGGAAGGAGCCACAGAGATACCCTGGGAGAGAGCAATCCAGGCAGATGAGTCAGCAAGGACAAAGGTCCTGAGGTAGAGGCGCGCGGGATGGATAGTTAAGTCCGAAACATTTTAAAAACACTGAAAGTAATTCTTGAGGACTGACTTCTGACATTCTTGCTATTCTTCTCTATTGATACTCAAGGCAGTGAGCACCTATTTAAAATAGGAGCAAACGCTGAAGATGTAGTTTTGGATAGATGGCTCGATTATAAGCTTTATGAGGGCAGAGACCATTACCTGCCTTCCAAATGTCCCATATTCATTTGTTGGATGGATGAATGAATATAGTTGTGATTTTTATAAAAGAGGTTTTCATCAACTTACAAAAAATAAAAAGCATATTTCATTAAATGCCAGCTGAAATCCAACCTGCCCAAATTTCATTATAGACCTAAAAATCAAAGGCTGGGATTTTAACAACATAAAAGTATTTTAAAAATAAACAGAATAAATGACCCCTTCTATGCGGAAGGCACTTTTCTTTCTTTTATAAACACTGACTCCCACAAACAGAGATCTGTCACCTAACAGGGATGCTAAGTGTTGCTATTTGGCCCAGCAATCAACGCAAACATTTGGCGGTTCTCAGACTTCTTATTAGAGTCAACTCCAACCCCATGGAACTTTTAATGAGAGCGTAAAAGAAACGGGAAAGTAATGAAATGGACAGAAATGAAAACTGGGTGGTGCACTGATCTCAGACTTAGGACCTCCCCAGACCCAATTTAATCAGTTACCAAGTTGATCAATTCCACCCCCTTAAATTGTTTATATCCATCCTCTTCTTTCCATTCCCGTTACTTCTCCTTTAGTTCAAGGCACAAAAAATAAGCCTCTGTGGTGTCCCTGAGTGCCACCTCACCACCTCAAGTGCATTTTCATGACAACTATCTTTCTAACTCTCAACCCTGATCACTCTCCTGCTGTTCTCTAAATCTTTCCATGGCTCCTATTGCTACCAGGATCCTGTCTAAGCTCTGTGGATTGGCACTTGAAGGCCCTTGGAGATTTGTCCCCCTCTAATCACATTTCCTACCACGCCTCCCCTCATTTGTTAGCCCAGCAATACTTAATCGCTGGCTGTGGCTTCTGAACCCCACCAGGTTCTCTTCACCTCTATGCCTCCGCGAACACTGTTCCCATTGCCTAGGACGGCTTCCATCCACGTGTCCCCCAGGCAGGCACCTACTCATCGGTTAAGTCTCAGCTCCCACGTTACTCCTCTGTGAAGCCTGCCCGGATTCTGCCACGTCTACTTTGGAGTCTACTTTTCTGTACTCACACTGCGCCTTATTCGTGCTTACGTTTAATAAATACCCACCTTATCACTATTGCACACTTAGCTCCCTGCTAGCCTGTAAGCTTCTCAACGGCTGTGACTCTGTGCCCATCAGTATAGTTCTTGGACATCAAAGATGCCTAATAAATACTTAAAATTGGAAAGAATGATCGAGTGTGACTTCACCCTTAGGAAACTCTGAATCTTGGTGAGTAACAGTCCCCTGGACCAGCCAGGATCCACCTCTCGCTGAGGTCATAATAACGAGGTGTGGAGATGGTGCGGCCCTCAGAATCAGACAGCATTAGAGGCAGCCCTGTCCCACCCCTTACTACCTGTGTGGACCTGGACAAATCACTTAACTTTCTCGGTGCTTCCAATAACGCCTCTGAAAATGGGTATATCATCATCTACCTTGAAAGGTTGTCATGAGGATTAAGGAAGAGGATGCCTGCAAAATGATTAGCGCATCATGAAGGGAACACCACCAACTAGCTGCACGTGTTGACGGTGAACGAGTTACTCTCACGAAGTCTCACTTTTATCATTTGTAAAAGAGGGGGAATAATAGTATCTACCCCACAGTGTTGATGGGAGGACTAAATGAAATGATAAATGCACAACACCCAATAGTGAACATTTGTTGAGCATTTATTATTACTATGATTGCACCCAGGATGCTCTCTTACTGGACCGCTTATCACTCTGAATTGTGCCATATGTTTACAAAGCTGTACGCTGTTAGGAGCCAGGGATCACTGATGTCTCTTCATTGTCATATCCGTGACACCTGCCTATTGTCAGGCGTACAGTAGATGTTCATTAAACACTAGCAGACCAGTACCTACCCAAACGTCTACTGCCCTCTGTCTCTCCAAACCGTACCTGCCCTTGAGGGCTTGGCTCAAGGGTCCCTCACATCCTGAAGGCGGTCCCTACTTCCTGCTGTACGTTATCCGCTTTTGAAACCTACAACATTTGCATGTCTCTCACATCCTCCCTGTAATATATTTCAGCCTGGAACCTACAATGGTTATTTACATTTCAGCCGCCCTGAAAGATGGGGTGTGCCCGTGTAACCAGGTCCCCTTGACAAGCTCTCAATCAGCCAGACACTCACTGCTGGTCTGTACCCTGGGACCCTCAGTCCCAGCATATTTTACCATCCAGAAAAAGGCCCTGTGGCTATGAGGAATGGATAATTTACAGGGTCTGAGCAAATCAAGAATGGCTAGACATTCTTCCCCATCCAGGAACGGGTGGCCAGGGATATTTTCACAGATGCATCATTTAAACATCATCATAATACTGTGAGAAAAAAATCTACTCAAATCCACCCAGCATAGCTCTCTGCAGTATTGAAGACTGCCGCCGTTCAAACCAGAGGCACCCACATTAAAAATAAATGCTTAGGGGCTTCCCTGGTGGCGCAGTGGTTGAGAGTCCGCCTGCCGATGCAGGGGATACGGGTTCGTGCCCCGGTCCGGGAAGATCCCACATGCTGCGGAGCGGCTGGGCCCGTGAGCCATGGCCACTGAGCCTGCGCGTCCGGAGCCTGTGCCCCGCAACGGGAGAGGCCACAACAGTGAGAGGCCCGCGTACCACAAAAAGTAAATAAATAAATAAATGCTTAGTCGGAGAATATTTAATACCATGGAAAACGTTTCTATTACATTGTTGAGAGGAAAAAGCAGGTAACAAAACTGTATGAACACGGAGATCCCATTTTTGTAAGAAATGGACTTATCTATACGCAATTTTTAAATAGGGCAAGAGAATTACGTATAGCAAGATATTAACAGCAATCATCTCTGGTGTGGTTATGCAATTTTTATTTTATTCTTCGTATTATTTTCTAATTTTCTAATTTTTTTACAATAAATATTATTTAGTGGTCTGAAAAAGAGTTAAGTTTTATTACCTGAACTGAAATGTAAGGTCAAGGTGATTTGGACATTTCTATGTGATTTGGGGAGGGGGGGAATGGATCACAAGGCGTGTGGTTCTGGATGTGGCCTCTTGCTCTTCTCTCCTCCTCATGTCCTAGGCTCCAGTGCAAAGCCATGAGTCCCAAGACCTGGGATTTGCTTGAAAGCAGACAACCATTTCCTTGAACCGAGAAGTGACGGCCATTAGCAATTCTAACAGGGGAGTCTGTGCGGCCCTCCCATTACAATAGAAAAAGCACATTAAGTAAAGGACACAGGCCTCGAGGCGGCTCTCTAAATGTCAGTGTGCAGCCCTGCACGTTTATATCTCAGCAAACACACAGACTTCTCCAGAGAGCCGGCCCCACAGCTGGCTGGGGGTGCAAACCAAGAATTCGACTAAATGTTAATTGGCCTTGAGGTGTGACATGGGGGTCCTTTAAAGGCTGTGCTGGGAAACTTCGTCTTTCCCCAGCTTTGCTTCCTTTAATGTGGTCATCCATGAGTCATGAGGAGGATCTGGCCAGTAAGCACAGGAGGATCAGAGCCGTTTAACGCTTTCCTACCCCAAAGCATCCATTATCCACGTGGTATTCTGTGCCTGTGAAAGCACCACGAGGTCTAATGCTTGGATGGAACATACCCATACATATTAGCAGTCCCTTATATTAGTTTCCTGGGGCTGCTGTAACACGGCACCACAACTGGGTGGCTTAAAGCAACAGACATTTATTGTCTCACAGTATTTCAGTCCTTTTTGTGGACACATAATGCTCCATTGTATGGATCTACCCCATTTTACTTATCCATTCATCAACAGATGGACATTGGGTCGCTTCTACTTTTTTGGCTATTATGGATAATGTTGCTGAAATGTAAGGTCAAGGTGATTTGGACATTTCTATGTGATTTGGGGAGGGGGGGAATGGATCACAAGGCGTGTGGTTCTGGATGTGGCCTCTTGCTCTTCTCTCCTCCTCATGTCCTAGGCTCCAGTGCAAAGCCATGAGTCCCAAGACCTGGGATTTGCTTGAAAGCAGACAACCATTTCCTTGAACCGAGAAGTGACGGCCATTAGCAATTCTAACAGGGGAGTCTGTGCGGCCCTCCCATTACAATAGAAAAAGCACATTAAGTAAAGGACACAGGCCTCGAGGCGGCTCTCTAAATGTCAGTGTGCAGCCCTGCACGTTTATATCTCAGCAAACACACAGACTTCTCCAGAGAGCCGGCCCCACAGCTGGCTGGGGGTGCAAACCAAGAATTCGACTAAATGTTAATTGGCCTTGAGGTGTGACATGGGGGTCCTTTAAAGGCTGTGCTGGGAAACTTCGTCTTTCCCCAGCTTTGCTTCCTTTAATGTGGTCATCCATGAGTCATGAGGAGGATCTGGCCAGTAAGCACAGGAGGATCAGAGCCGTTTAACGCTTTCCTACCCCAAAGCATCCATTATCCACGTGGTATTCTGTGCCTGTGAAAGCACCACGAGGTCTAATGCTTGGATGGAACATACCCATACATATTAGCAGTCCCTTATATTAGTTTCCTGGGGCTGCTGTAACACGGCACCACAACTGGGTGGCTTAAAGCAACAGACATTTATTGTCTCACAGTATTTCAGTCCTTTTTGTGGACACATAATGCTCCATTGTATGGATCTACCCCATTTTACTTATCCATTCATCAACAGATGGACATTGGGTCGCTTCTACTTTTTTGGCTATTATGGATAATGTTGCTATGAGAACTCATGTACACATTTTCATGTGGACCTATGTTTTCATTTCTCTTGTGTATATACTAAGGAGTGGAATTTCTAGGTCATACTATTTGTCTTCTTCTTTTTTGATGTAGGCATACAAATTGATGTCTTTAAAAATTACTCTTCATGGATTGGGTTTTTCGTTTTTTGTTTTTTTTTTGGGCTGGGTTTTAAAACTGGAGTTCATGGCCGCCCCAGGGATGAATTTGGGACGTCGCCTAACCTCAAAAATTGTATGTGAAATTATGGTTTCTTGTACATTGTTTCCTGGGGAGATGTTACATCAGATTCTGACCTGTCTGGTATGACTTGGTCATGGTTTGGGAAGGGAGGGAACTTATATGTCAAGACTCACTAGGAATCACTAAGAGCAATTTCCAACCTGCAGGTGAGAACACTGAGGGTGTAAGAGCTGAAAGAACTCCCAATTCTGAGCTTGGTAAGTAGTGAGTGAGGTCAAGATTTGAGCCTCGGTCTGACCTCAGAGCAGCCTAAACAGTCAACCTCATCTAGACTGTGGGATTTGGTACCTGGTTTGAAGTCCCAGCTGCTATTTCTCACCAGGGTTTTTGAGGCACAGGCTTCCAAGAGAACACTGCAGTGAGGGCCTGGTGGGTCCTCTCTGCTTGGAGCTGGGCAGTCATATGTGTCAATAATCAGACTGCAAGCTCTGGATGCAAAGTCAAGCGTATTAGCGTGGCTTCTAAGCTCAGAGAGCTGGGTATCCACGTCTGACATGTCAAGGGTGTGCACCCAGAGGAAGGATAATGACAACAACAGCAATGTCACCATAGTGACAACATCTGCTGTCATTTCTGGAGCATCTTCATTGAGCTAGGCACCCCTCATCAGAATCTTCATGACAACACTGCACGGTCTGTATCAGTAGCATTCCGATTTCAAAACTGGAAAATCGAGGGGTATGGGGCCCAAGGGCGCTTCCTGGAAAAGGTATAGTTGGAGAAACTCTTGTACCTGGAGACTGGGCAGAAGGTCTCTGGGGATCCCAGTTTCTTCCCTAAATCCAGGACACCCAATTCCCTCAAATCTGGGGCAAGATGGTTTGGGCTTCCCCATCCCAAGGTTCAGCGCTGAGAACTGCCCAGACAAGTGGGCAGCTACTCAATTAGCATGTATACAACTGGCATCTAGTAGGGCCTCAATAAATGTTTATCAACTAAATGAGTGAGTTGATTAAACAAATCTCATCTTTTTGCCTTTAAACAATCTGCTATGGTGATAAGAAAAGAATTACTGCATTAAAAACATGCAGCCTCATTTACAAATCTTGGATTTCTTTCTGCCTTTGTTTTTTTGTTTTTTTGTTTTTTTTGCGGTACGCGGGCCTCTCACTGCTGTGGCCTCAAACTTCGTCTTTCCCCAGCTTTGCTTCCTTTAATGTGGTCATCCATGAGTCATGAGGAGGATCTGGCCAGTAAGCACAGGAGGATCAGAGCCGTTTAACGCTTTCCTACCCCAAAGCATCCATTATCCACGTGGTATTCTGTGCCTGTGAAAGCACCACGAGGTCTAATGCTTGGATGGAACATACCCATACATATTAGCAGTCCCTTATATTAGTTTCCTGGGGCTGCTGTAACACGGCACCACAACTAGGTGGCTTAAAGCAACAGACATTTATTGTCTCACAGTATTTCAGTCCTTCTTGTGGCCACATAATGCTCCATTGTATGGATCTACCCCATTTTACTTATCCATTCCTCAACAGATGGACATTGGGTCGCTTCTACTTTTTTGGCTATTATGGATAATGTTGCTATGAGAACTCATGTACACATTTTCATGTGGACCTATGTTTTCATTTCTCTTGTGTATATACTAAGGAGTGGAATTTCTAGGTCATACTATTTGTCTTCTTCTTTTTTGATGTAGGCATACAAATTGATCTCTTCAAAAATTACTCTTCATGGATTGGGTTTTTCGTTTTTTGTTTTTTTTTTGGGCTGGGTTTTAAAACTGGAGTTCATGGCCGCCCCAGGGATGAATTTGGGACGTGTCCCCTGCATCAGCAGGCGGACTCTCAACCACTGCGCCACCAGGGAAGCGCTGCCTTTGTTTTATACTTCATTTTTTTATAGTTTTAGGAATGTTACGTAGATTTCTATTTACATGGAGAATCAGATCTTTTTAATGACAACTCTGCGCCAGGAGAAGCATCCTGAGGTTGCATCTGGACTCAAAAGGCAAGAGTGCCGTGATTGATTAGTGATGCTTCCCACAGGGGCAGGAGGGGGAAGCAAGAGCATGACCATCACAGTAGCCAATCTGCTTCCCCTGGTGGTTGTATGACCTTCTACAAACTCACTGGTTACCTCCAAGCTGGTAGATGTCTGGCCTGGTTCTCTTGCTGAGCTAGCGCAAGCCGCAGCCCACTACATTCCGACCGTGCTGAGCTGAGCCACACCCACCGGCGCTAGACCCTAGGGTCCAGGCCGTCTAAGAAATACGTAAGTTGGCTCCAGTGCATCTGATAGAATCTGTGTAACCAGCTCCTAGACACACTTCAACCTTCTCCCCTACCTCTCCAAACTCAATGATTCAAGGTTCTTTCAGTGTCTAAATCTTTTTTATTCTTCAAATTTCTCAGCAACTCAGCAACGTGTCACTGTGTTGTGCAGTCATAAAAATATTAATGTGACGTGGTGCGAGACAACGCTCATACCGCATTCTGTGGGTGAAAAATATTGAGTGTGTCAACATGTCCAAGGCCTAAAAAGAGAGCTTCATCATTCAGCCTGCAGTACTGTAAACGCTGCATACATTTCAATTCTTTATGTGTGAAACTTAATGAGTTTGGATTCTTTGCCTCATTGGTCATAGCGCTGGGAAATTAAACAAAGGGAGAAGGCATAACTTTCCCACATTTACACTTTAAATGCATCCGATCTTTAAAACAAACTAAACAGAAATGACCACTAAAATTTATAGGAGAAGTGATGTATGATTTGCATTTCCAAAGTATATTTTGGGTCTGTTATAAATTCTTCCAGATCAGGAATGCCACGTTTGGCTATTATACACGTCCGACAGCTTTTCTTCTGCCCATGCCCTGGAAAAACCCAGGAATAACACACCGTAACTGGTGAGCTAAGGCTAGACTATTCAATCCAACGGCACGGGGACTTACTGAGGTCCTATGAGGTGTGAGGCCCCGTGCTCAGCGCTGGGGACTTAAGAGATGAATCAGGCACCAATATTGTTTCCATCCAGGTGAGATGAGATGGTTCAGAAGGAAGCGGTGGAGGGAAACGAAAGAAACTTCTAGGAAATGGAATCAAAAAGACCTAGTTATCAATTAGGGTAATGAGAGTTATGAAAAGAGATAACATTTATTGGTCACTGAAGATAGGTGAAGCTGTGTGAACTGTCTAAACATTATCCTAGTTGACCCTCACTGCACCGTGGGACAAGGATATCACCACCAGCACCACACACACCCATTTTACAGATGACAAAACTGAGGCTCAGAAACTTTACATGACTTCTCCAAGTTATTCCAGAAGCAAGTAACAGAGCCAGGATCTGCACACAGGCAGAATGACTTCTCAGCTCCACAGCCAGTGTGCGTATTCGATGCGATGAGCAAGGGGACACCTTCTACCTTGGGCACCTAAGTCGATGGAGTTAAGACCAACCATGGAATCAGGACGAAAAGAAAAAGCAGGGTTGGAGGGCAAGAGTGTGGCCAATTTAAGGCTGAGTTAAAATTGAGAAGAAAGAGAGAGAGAATACACTTTACCCCTGCTTCTCCTTCATAGTAAATTCCCTGTGCTGGATTCTCAGGGCAGATGCCAGCCTCACATTAGGGAGAGTCAGGCAAATATTTCTTGATTATCTGGTAGGTAGAGGCATACGATCACTGTTACCTTGAAGAACTAACTCAGGGCCTGCTGTCTCCCTGTCAAGGACATTCTTTCAAATTTGCTTAAATTTAGGTTATTAGTCTAATTCGATGTACAGATCATTTAGGTGGTCAGTATCTATTGCTTTAAGGGACAGAATTTTTAAAAAAGGGAATAAAACCTTGGACTGATGCCAAGCTAAGGAAAATGAAATAAAGACTGTTCAAGCCTCCTCCAGCAGCAATTGTCAATTTTGTTTTTGTCCCTCCAAGTCTGAATCGGTATGAATTGCCAGGGAGTGATAACTTTCTGTCTTTTAATTCCCTTGAAGGTAGGACATTTAGATTTCTTGGCAGCAATATGATATTAAAGAATCCAGGGACTTCCCTGGCTGTCCAGTGGTTAAGACTTCGCCTTCCAATGTAGGGGGTCTCCTCCTCATGTCCTAGGCTCCAGTGCAAAGCCATGAGTCCCAAGACCTGGGATTTGCTTGAAAGCAGACAACCATTTCCTTGAACCGAGAAGTGACGGCCATTAGCAATTCTAACAGGGGAGTCTGTGCGGCCCTCCCATTACAATAGAAAAAGCACATTAAGTAAAGGACACAGGCCTCGAGGCGGCTCTCTAAATGTCAGTGTGCAGCCCTGCACGTTTATATCTCAGCAAACACACAGACTTCTCCAGAGAGCCGGCCCCACAGCTGGCTGGGGGTGCAAACCAAGAATTCGACTAAATGTTAATTGGCCTTGAGGTGTGACATGGGGGTCCTTTAAAGGCTGTGCTGGGAAACTTCGTCTTTCCCCAGCTTTGCTTCCTTTAATGTGGTCATCCATGAGTCATGAGGAGGATCTGGCCAGTAAGCACAGGAGGATCAGAGCCGTTTAACGCTTTCCTACCCCAAAGCATCCATTATCCACGTGGTATTCTGTGCCTGTGAAAGCACCACGAGGTCTAATGCTTGGACGGAACATACCCATACATATTAGCAGTCCCTTATATTAGTTTCCTGGGGCTGCTGTAACACGGCACCACCAATTCCTGGTCAGGGAGCTAAGATCTCACATGCCTCGGTGGCCAAAAATCCAAAACATAAAAAAGAAGCAATACTGTAACAGATTCAATAAAGACTTTAAAAGAGGTCCACATCCAAAAAAACCTTTAAGAAAAAAAAAAAAAAAAAGGATCCATACAGAGTAAATTGGGTGACGATTTCCACCGGGAATTACTTCCAAACATTTTGGTAATTACACAAAGTGAAAAGGACTGTTACGTTTGTAGAAATATGTATGTGTTCACAGGGTATATTTTGGCTTCCTTTGGTAGGTGTTGTTCATTCATGCTGGCGAAAGATGTAGCTTCTCTGCTTTCAAACATTCAGTGTGGGTTGCCAGCCTCTGAGTTGAGACCAGATGGTTGTAAGGAAAGGACGAAAGGGAACTTTCTGGAATCCTAGGATGGCTTTTGTCTCCTGTGCTGAGTCCTCCAGCCTTCATTTCCAGTTGTCTCGGAATGTTGCCCTCATTTCTTCTCACAGCAGCTTCTTAGGGAGGGCAAGGCTCTCCCCTCGCTGAAGCATGAGCGCCGAGAGGGCAGGAATCCAGCTTTCCTCGGCTTTGTCCCCACCGCCTGGCTTGGGGGTGGCATGCTGTCCGAGCTCAGGAAGTGTTTGCTTAAGCAGCCAATCGGGACATCATCTCAAGGGGAGACACAGAGTCGAGGCCCTGAGATAAACGTCACCCCAGATGAGCCCTGAGAGTAACAGGAGGAGGTGGGCTTTAGCGGATGGGCGGGCAGACAGAAAGGCCTCCACGCGGCCCTCCTGCCAGCTCTCCAGGTAGTTGTGTGGCCACTGAGGGCGTGGACACTCCGTTTGGCATGGTATGAGTCAGGCCCTCACGTGTCCCGGTCTCCTTTGCTTTGTTTTCTGGCCACAAGATGGAACTCCTCCCCACGCGTTGGTACATTTTATAAGAAAACACAGGCCACACAGAACCACAGGCCTGAGTCTGAGAAAGGGAATGGCTGATAAGTTGAAAACCACTGGCTTCCGCAGAGAGGCAGACAGGCTGGAGGCCAGCTGTCCAGAGATCTCTGAGCACAGCCCGAGTCTATAAGAACAGAGGACGGAGCCCTGTTACCTTGGGAAGGAGATGATTAGGAATTGGGAGGGTTTTTCTCCTTTGAATCTGAAGAAAATTGGGAATGAGACTTCTGGAAGAAGTAGAACAAAAGTATATTTGCTGCCTGTGTTATTATTTCATTCATCCACGTATCTCTTGAATATCATCTGTAGAGAAAAAAGAGCGTCCAGTTCATAGCCCACAGTTCCCTGCAACTTGCCTAAAGTGAGTCCCTGGGGAGGGAGGACACATCGATTTCTCAGAGATGGTCCCGAGCAGACTGGTTTACAGGGACAATTGGTCAGTAACTGACAGACCACGTGCAATGCAGCCGGCATCACGGTGGAATTGTGTGGGGCACAGCTGATTTGACCTGGAAGTCCAGGGAAGGCTTGGCGGGGCATGTAAGCTGGGCCTGCAAAGATGCGTAGGAGTTCCTCAGGTGGACGAGGGAGGGAAGGGCACACAGACTGAAGGCGCAGTGTGTGCACAAGACAGAGAGCATGGAGAAGCCTTGTATGTTTGTGGAATAATGTTACACATATCTGGCGGGAGTCTGAAGTGAGCAGAAAGAGGGAAAGAGAGGGGGCTGGCTGAGTGGTCGGAGAGCAGGTGCCGAAGACCTGGAGTTGAGGCGCTAGGCAAGACAGAGCTATCGGTGTTTTTAAGCAGGCGAGGGTGCTTTAGAAAAGGAGAGTTTTCCGGAGGCAGTAGGAGGACGGTGGGGTCGGGAGCACAGAGCGGCAATTATGAGACTCTGCAATGGCCCAGGCAAGAGAGGCGAGGGGCAGAAAGAGGACAGAGGCTCTGACGGTGCACAGCAGTGAACGTCTTTGAGAGCAGGTCACGAGGAGCTTCTGGGGGACGGACTGGGTATGAGGGAGGGGAGGGAGACTGAGGGCCCTTTATAACTGCTGAAAAGGCACCTTACTGAAACAGACACCGTCTCCTTAAGTTTGACCATCAGAAGTTAGCAGGATGCGTTTCTTTCTCCTGTGTCTTCTTGGTCCTTCTTGTCTATTAGCGACAAGGCATTCGTTCGTTCATTCATTCATTGCTGGTGCCCTTCCTTGAGCCTAAACCCTGCCCCAGTCAGCAGGTGGCCAGATTTGCTTCCATTGTGTTCATCCCCCAGCCCCAAACAACAGAGCCAAAGCACACCGAATCGTATCAGCGAAGCTCAGAACAGGACAGGAGATTCACTGATAACTCCAGGACACATGTGGACATTCATTATGCTTGGAAACGTCACAAATGAAGTGCAAACAAGTACTCACTGGCTTTGGAAAGACCCAGGAAGAAGGATCAGAATTTGGTCCTGTTCGCTCCTCCTAGGGGATAAGGGAATTTTCTCTCTACCACTCTCCAGTTCATCTCGACAAGAAATTAATATTTTTAAAGGCCAGACTCGTGGCTTCATTTTTCATCTTGACAGCTTCCGAAATGCAGATAGATTTTGCATCGGATCGGCTTTTTTCCCCTTTGTTTTGGGGCGAGTTCCATTTCGTTCCCCAAGCACCTGTGTGCAGACCAATGAAATGTCTTTGAAATGCGCTTGTGAGAAGGGGATGTGAGGAGTTGATGAGCCTGCTGCCTGCCTGTGAGCTGGGCTTGGGGGGAAGGAGACAGGATTCTCCAGGGACATGGGCATCCCTCTGTGTAGAACGGGGCAAATTGTTACTTTGGTTGCAGCTGGAGGCGACAGAATTTACAGGATCAGAACTGGGGCACGTTTTCTTTTAAAAATTTGAACAAGTACATGTTTCTGTTTTATAAACCTTCAACGTACCAGCTCTGCCATTTACTGGCTAAGCCTTCTGCCAGCAACTCTTCCTGTGCCTTGGTTTCCCCATCTGCACCTCATAAGCTCAGATGTTCCCTAGTTAATAGACATGCCCTTAATTAAAGGGGCATTTGTTAATCTCTGATTTAGTGCCTCATGCCTTTTCTGGTTGCCCATAATGTTTCTTGGAATAGAGAGTTCGACCGATACGGCATTTCCCTCAAAAGACTCACAAACTACTGGGGAAGTGGGGGAGGGTTTAGAGAACATGGTAATGAGAGCTGTGATGGAGATGGAGTGGGCTTAAGAAAGCACGGAGGCGGGGCGTCTCAGCCAGCCCGGGAAGTCAGAGGTCACCTGGAATCTGATCAGATTCAGTGAAGCCGCATCTGAGTTTTGGAGGACAAGCAGGGGTTGGTCAGATGGTAAATGGGGAAGCTGTTCACGACCTGGCATTCCAGGTGAAGGTGGAACAACAGCAAAGAGCCTATAATTTCACATGTAGGGAATGGCGGGTGGTGAGTTCCCTAGGGATGGAGTGAACATGGGGAAGTGGAGAGAGGAAAGGTGAGAGACTTGGGCAGAGGGTATCATGAGACGAGAGACAAGGGAATGGGGACATTTGTGGGTCTGGGGTTCCTCCTCTGGGATTTTGCCCCTGGAAGTGACGTGCAAGGAGCCAGCAAGATGAGAAATGATGAACTTGCTAATTAATATCGGAGCAGGTGACTGATAACTCTGAGGGCAGAGAACTATTGTAAGATGAACTGGAGGTTGGGACTCCACCGGATCCTCTACCCTGCTTTACAAGACAGGACTCTGAGGGCAAATCTCCAGCCTGCCTAGGGGCCTGCTCAGATCCCAGGCACAAAGGGCCCGCTACATGTGGATGGAAAAAGTGAAAGGGGAAGAATGAAGAAGAGAGCTGGGATACTGACTTTGAGACGCAGGGATCTTACCTAACAGCAGACACGGCCCAAAGGAGGTTCCAGACCCACAGTCACTTAGCAACTCATCCTCCTATCAGAAGAATGCGTAAGGGGTTCAAAGAGGGGCAGAGGTCCCCATCCCGGCAGGCCACTCCTGTCCTATATGGAAGACATTCTCTACGCATTGACGTACAAGTTGTAGAAAGAGGAAGAACAGTCTCTCCCTTCTCAACGAAGGACGGGTGTTGGGAGAAATGCCTACCTTTCCTTCCACTGTGAGCAGAGGTGCCAATCGTCAATTAGACATTGGGCATTTCCTCCAGATATGGGAATGGCACTGTGGAACTGTCAGGCCAACAGACACACAACTTTGAGAATACAGTGCAAAAGCTACAGAATGAGAACTGGACACTGAAAGAAGAAAAATCAGACAAGGTACACAGAAAAATAATAAACCAGAAGAGAATAAATCAGCTGAAAGCAGAGAAGAGGAGGGTGAATGCCCAGAGGTCCCCATGCAACTGGAAAAAGTATAAGAAAGGAGGTGAAAATCCATCACCTTCACCCACCACATAAAGATTGCATTTCTCAGATGTCTTACTGCCTCGTCCTTCCTCTCAGGGAGTTCCCAAGTATCCATCCAAGCAAACAACAGGAGATGAACTAAATGTCACCAAGTGTCCCGAAAGAGTAGACTCATTTGTGACAAAGAAGCACTCTTGAGGAGAGAAGGGGCCTGGTAATCAGTTCTCCAGAAAAGCTCTACAAGCAAGAAAAAAAGAAGAATGGCAGAGGGATGAGAATCCCAGGGAGGGATGTGAGATGAGGACTGTCAGGGCTGAAAAAGCACTGTGTGCCGGCAACAGAGAAGAGGGCTTGGGGAACTCCAGTGCATGGTGTCCAGCAGGAGTCTGGGGTCAGGGTTCTTTGAGGAGGTCAATTGTAGCCAGAAACCAAGGAGGAAGCCTTGGGCCAGGTTTGACCTGTTTCTCTAAAGGCGAAGGGTCCTAGAAGGATCACTGGACCTGAAGGGTGTTGATGAATTGCAAACATGCAAAAATACCCAGACACTTGACAGGTTCAGGGCATGACAGTGATACAGGCAGAGACTCAAAGACACTGAGAAGTAACAGACAAAACAACAGATTCCCTTTGCCATGGTGGCCCTATGTGGCATTCCATCTCTACCTGAGATCACTTCTCCCTGGAAAGAACAATTCACAGCATTTACAATGGGACTCTGAGGGAACTGGGCCATGGTGGACATGAGAACTGAGAAGCCAGGCAGGGGAAAGGCTGCCCTCCTTTCTCATATCCCTAGTCTCTTTACTCTGCCTCATGAATGGACCTAGAGTGCCCCAAACAGGTCACATGATATTTTCACCTCTTCGATACTCATGTTAAAACTCAGCCCAAATGCCTCCTGTTCCAAGAAGTCCTCCCTCACCCTCTTATGATCCTAATCTGGGTTTATGCCAATGCTTTATTTTCGTAACACTTACCACCTTGTTCCATAATTACTTGTTTACCCAACATTCTTCTCCACTAGATTTTGAACTCCCTGAAATCCCAGACTAGGTCCAAGTTTGCATCCCTGGCAATTTGCATGGTGCCTGGTACACAGAAGGCACTTGATTGATAGCAATGGTAAAAATAACACTAGTAGTACCTACCATATATTGAACGTTTACAAAGTACCAGGCATTGTGCTAATCATTTCACATACTTGACTTCACCTGGCCTCATACGTGCTCTGTGAGGAAGGACCGACATCTCCATTTTACAGATGAGGAAACTAAGAGTTGAGATTACTTTTCCAAAGTCATAAAGGCAGGATCTGAAGGGGCTGACATTCAGACCTGGGTTTCTCAGATTCCAGCGTCCACATTCGCAGTTGCTTCACTGAATAAAGAAAAGAACACAACATGCTTCTTCTCCTGGACGGCTGTGGTGCCATGTTACTCAGAGAGAGGGTGGGTCAACGCTGGAAGGAGGCAGGGGGAAGGCAGAAAACAGGACAGGCAGCTTTGGTTTGGGTAGTTATAGTCTTTTTGATCTGTTTCTCAAGAAGCCTTGCTGTTTCGTACATATGTGCCTCCCTAAAAGTGGTCTTTCCTAGAGGAGACCCACGCTGTAGTCAAGAGGACTCACAGAATGACATGTACAGCTTTCAGCAATCTGTGTGATTCAAGCACACTGATTATCAGGAGAGATGAGACAACTGCCCCTCCTCTCCACCCCCAAGCAAGCCCTCAGCTTAACCAACGGATGAATTCTACAGTAACAAGTGAACATTTTAAATCTAATTAATACATTTGCTCCTAGTTGTTTTTTTCTCTTGGAACACCACTTTAAATTCAGTCTTTTTCCAGGAGAGAAAAATATAGCTTCAAAAACATTTTCATCGTGTTGAATTTGAGGTGAATAAACGCACTGTCCATCGCAGGAATCCACCCTGGTTCCATGACTGCTTACAGCCCCCCAAAGAATAACCATTACCTTAAAATTAGTAATACTCCACATAATTGGAATTCAGTAATGCTTCCCCACATGATTAGGATCTGCCGGATGACCTAGGAAAAGGAAGCAACCAGTATACGCCACTTCTTGCCTTTCTCTGCAAATCCACCAACTACTTCTGGAATGTGGTGACAGGAAGCAACCTGTTCATTCACTCATCAGTCACACACTCTGCACTTCTGACCGTGAAAGGGACCTCACAAACCAGCTAATCCAGGTCCCCTCCTGTAACAGATGAGGAGACACCCCCAGAGAGAGGGGGAAGGGGACGTCTCCAAGGTTCGAGCTCAGGACACAGTTCAGGTCCTCGTTCCTCTTGGCCGTCTCACAGTTGAACCAAATATACACGCAGGGTTGTTTATTCTATCAGCAGAACAGCACTTCTAGCTATGTTTCAGACACACACTGGCAGTGCTTGATATGAGTCCTATCACAGCACAAACATGGTTTATTTCTTAACACTCTCCTCCCTTCAAGGATACTTTCGTTCTAAGTCCCTTCTACCCAAAACAGACAGGCAGAAACACCCCACGTGGGTGTTAGCCCATCAACTTCAGAGAAACTCTTCGCCTAGCCTACACTGCACGAAGGTTCATTAAGAGAAAAGACAACCCAGTTAGCCAAGATATGTTTTATCCAAAGTCTTACATTTGCCAGAAAGTTTACTTTCATGAGCTTCTTTTTACTTGTGCAACTTCATATGTGGCTACTAAGATTGAAGATTGAACTAGACAAACAGAGATCAAACATCTGATATTTTATAGAACCCAAATGTAACTCACTGTTTTTGCTGAACCAGATTACGATACTTGCTTCCTGTACACTCTGGGTTACATAAGAAAGGAAGTTAATGTTGTCTGTTTTTTCTTTTCTTTTTTTTTTTTTTTTGATGTTTTTGCTATTCTGGCTTACTAGAACTAAACTCCCCAGAGATGGAAAGATGAAAAGTTCTTACTCTTGGCAAGGATACTGATGTCTGGTCTAATCCAATTAAAAACACAGTGTCCTTATGCTAAGTGGTGAAATACAGAGAAAGACAAACACTGTATGATATCACTTACATATGGAATCTAAAAAAAAAAATACAATAAACTAGAGAACATAAAAAAGAAGCAGACTCACAGATATAGATAACAAATTAGTGGTTACCAGTGGGTAGAAAGAAGGTGGAGGGGCAATATAGGGGTAGGGGATTAAGAGGTACAAACTGTAAGGTATAAAATAAGCTACAAGGATATATTGTACAACACGGGGAATATAGCAAATATTTTATAGTAAGTATAAATGGAGTATAACCTTTAAAAAGTGTGAATCACTATACTGTACACCTGTATTTTATATAATATTATATATATATCAACTACACTTCAATTAAAAAAATATATATTGTGGGGAAAAAAAGAATTCCAATGCCCTCTTCAGATTAGAACTCTAGTTCTGAACTATCCTTTCAGCACCTAGAGTTCCACTGTCAACAGAGCCTCCCCATAAATCAAAAGACTAGACCATTTACAAGGCTGGGGTTCTTAATGCACAGCTTTGCTTTCCTTTGAGGTCAACAATATGGAAGGCACACGTAAGCCACTGTGAGCTCTCCAGAGTCCTGACCATATTCTGCCGACAGATTTGTGCTCTCTGGGATCCTGGCTCTATAGTACTGCAGCTCTCCTGGATTCCAACATGTCACTTTAACCATTTTTATTATTCATATCCCACCCTTTGGATATCTGAATCCCCAGCTTAGCTTGGTGCTCTGCCTTCAGACGGGTTAGTCAGAAGCAGAGCAGTGGTCTCTCTTAAAGAATTAAAAAACAGCTCTGTTACTGAGCTGTTAAGCATTGTTAGAGTTGATGACACCATCACAGCAATCACCAGGCACCATTTATTCAGCACATACTAGGCACTAAAAAGAAATTTAGCTACATTTTCTCTTGAATTTCATCATCACCTTGCATATCAGGGATTATCACCATTTTGCAAATGAGGAAATGGAGGCTCACAGAGGTCGAACAATTTTGCCTAAGATCACTGCAGAAAAGAAATAAACACGTAAAGCCATATTCTGTTGGCTTAGAATAGCGCCAACAGTCTAGTAAAAACTCAGTAAATGTTAGGTGCTAGTAGATTTTCTTTTTCTACTGAGTTGCTCTTCACTTAACTATTGAGCCCCCACAGAGGGAGGAAAATATACTTTGATAGCACTCCCTCTCTGCCTCCAAATACCTTTGGAAGGCGTGATGGACAAACTAGAATGGATTTTCTCAAGGGAAGAAAAGAACAGTCAATCAAAAATGATCTATTGGTGTGGTAATAGCAGAAAACTGGAGAGGAAACTTAAAGGAAATGGACTCTTAAGAGCCATACCACGAGTTTACGGATGATTATACTTCATGGTTGTTCCAATTTGCCCTTCCCCTTCTGGGTTAATCTGCTTATCCCTCAGCCCCTGGAGGGAGTGACCTTATGGAACATGTAACCTTGCACAGCTTGCCTAGGGGCATAGCTTCCTGGGCCAGAGGTGGACACACTCCAAAGGGGAACCAGCTCATAATTAAGGTTGAACCAAACACAGTCACCTTCTGTGAATCTGGAATTGAGATTCCAAGAGACTGAACACATTTGCAGCAATGCAAAAGGATGTCGCACAGAGAAAGTGGCCTACTTACATTAACGGCAGAGCTCACAGGAGGAAGGCCCAGGGAGCCCGGTTGCTGAGGTCCCTGGAGCCATCCCCAGTCCTCCCACACCTCAGGCCTGGTGGTCCATCTTTCCCTGGAGAGCTGGGAAACCACTTGGTATTTTTACTCTCTGAGTTGATGGACTGGGTTTCTATTCCCTCCAACCAAATGGATCCTTGCCAAAACCTACAGTCACCCCAACCAGCGGACATTATGATACAACTGGGCTGTGTGATTCTGCTTTCACTTCTGAGCGCCATATTAAAGAGAAACTGCTGCATATTTGCTGAGTAGAAGGTGTCAGGGTGGAGACCATGGGAGACCTGAGAGTAGGTGGATTGTGCTTGATGGAGACTCAAGGGGTAGGACTATGCTTCTACATATCTGAAGTGCTGTCATGGGGCAGCAATGCAACTTTTAGCTCTGTGGCTACCGGGTAAAGAGCTAGGAGCCATAGATAAAAGTAATAGAGAAGATTTCAGCTCAGAGCTAGGAACAGAACACAGATCTAAGCTCCATGTTGGGAAGAACTTTGTGTATCTTGTTCTTGACTTCACTCAGCTCCTCTCCCAGGGACTAGCACAGAGAAGCCACAGAGTATCTATTTTCCATATAAATAATTAGGGAGGCAGCAGGCTCCATTCAAAGGAGCTGGGGTGTCATAGGAACTTGAATGGATCAGGGTTTTATGAGCTCAAAACCCTTCCAAACCCTAAGGTCCAGTATTTCCACTGCCATTATGGAAGGTAACAGACAATGTGGCCCCCATCATTTGAGTAATCAACAGGTATACTGGTCAGTTGTTTGATCTGCTTTAATCTTTAAATTTTATATAATAAAAAGATTCCAAATCAGAGAATTTGGGCTTCCCTGGTGGCGCAGTGGTTGAGAGTCCGCCTGCCGATTTTATTTAATAAAAAGATTCCAACCCTGGTGGCGCAGTGGTTGAGAGTCCGCCTGCCGATGCAGGGGACACGGGTTCGCGCCCCGGTCCGGGAGGATCCCACATGCCGCGGAG
>NC_041230.1:51174977-51203149 GCF_002837175.3 Physeter macrocephalus | reverse complement strand
CTGCGCGTCCGGAGCCTGTGCTCCGCAACGGGAGAGGCCACAGCGGTGAGAGGCCCGCGTACCGCAAAAAAAAAAAAAACCAAAAAAAAAAAAAAAAACCAGAGAATTTGGGGAAGCACAAAAGCATAAAGTTTCGAGAAAATGCTATGAGCTGAACTCCTTGTTCTTTGTGACAGGAGGAAAGTTGATTAACCACTCTGTGCTTCTCATGTGGAAAATGGATACAGTTTAGGGTGCCTACCTCAGGCTTTTTGCTTTTCTAAACAGAGATGACATAAAATAACATATGTAAGGAGACTAGCACAGTGACTAGCCCATAGTAATAACTCAATGACATTGTAACTAGCTATCATTAGCTACAGAATCACTTCATTAACTTTTTAGAATGAAATCTTTGCATCTATCTCTCTTCACGCTGTCTTCCTAGTTCCATGCAATGCTTCTGATCGAAACAGCGGTGTTTAAAACAAATGAGTAGGTATTCTCTTTAGCTCCAGGAGAGGGCTCCTGCTTCTCTGCAGCCTCCAGCATGACTTATTTATGAGATGCTGACCCCACGTGGGAGGCAAGCATATGGTTCTTCACCGTATTGGACACTGACCTCTCTGGGCTGTTGCCGTAGATACAGAGGACCTGACATTACTGCAGACACTGGACTCCGGACACCAACATACTGAACATGACCATGGATCTTGTTTTCTCACTTACCACATGGGTAATTATTTAAAGGTTACCCCCTCCCCAGAGCAATTTCTCTGTTGCTCTCATTAAATCATATCAAGGGCCCACATAACTCACTTTAAGCACTAGGTATTTCAACAGAGTTGAAATGATGCCAACTAAATTTACTCAAATACAAACGTTCAATAAAAGGCAATTTGGCTTTGAAAAAAATAGAAGTTTCACTTGCATTCATAAATGTTACATGCAGGCTCAGATTACTCTCCAACAAGATGTAGATTTAAAACGTAAATTATTTAAAGTGCCCGAGACCTGTGCCCACGTTTCTTACTCTAAGGCAGTGACACATACATTACACATACATTATTCACGCGTTAGGCACCCATTATATACACACTGCTGCCGCCAAAGGCATAACCAGTCAGGAAAGAGGCTGTGGCATATTTCAGACAAATGTGGATACTCTATCCCTCCATTTTTTACCTTTAAGCTCCGTTTTAATGGAAATGTCTTTCACAGGTATTACATATGTCCCTGTCCCCTACAGATGTGTGTGCCCATTGGAGGGGTCTCTTTGAAAGCATCGACTCTCTGCTAACTGCTCCTGGTCGTTAGTATACCCAGATCCAATTTTGTGACCCATGACCCATGACCTTCCAACATCCTACTAGACGATGCGGATTCACTCTGATACCCTAAGGGCTAGCAGAGAGCGAATGTGATGGTCCCAAACTCTCATCCCTTCAATAAGAGGTGACTTATTATGTTCACCCAGAAGGACTCTTATCGCATCAGGAAGAAATGACCCCTGCAGCTCGTGAGTGCCTCAGCAGGCAGACGCCCGGACATTCCTTTTGCTAAAAAGCTCCCTGGCATCAGCTGGCACCTTGCCCATCTGCCAACTGCCCAAATGCGGAGTGAACTGTGGGGTTCCCCATGACAAGCTTGCCCCGCGGCTGGATACATTACTGAAGTCAGGGCCAAGGTCAGTTCTAAGTGGTTTTCTTGATGTTGTGGAACTATTTCCTGTGGTTCTCCACGTCCCTTGGTTTGTCAGAAATGCTCAAAATGAGAGAGGGAGGAGAGTGTGGTGATGGAGGCCTTAAGCTCCAGATTCAAATCCTGACTGAACCAATTACGGCTATACGACTTTTTAAAGGAACTGTAATTGACCTACAGCACTCTGTTAGCTCCAGGTGCAGAACATAGTGACTTGCTATTTCTACACCTTATAAAATGATCTTCAAGATAAGTCCAGTTACCATCTGCCACCCTACAAAGTTATTACAATATTATTGACTGTATTCCCCACGCTGCACATTTCATCCCTGTGACTCATTTATTTTCTAACTGGAAGTTTATACCTCATACCCTCCCTAAGTCTCCCTACCTCACAATCCTCCCGTCTTTCTCCCCTCTGGCAACCACCCGTTTGTTCTCTGTATCTGTGAATCTGTTTCTGTTTTGTTATGTTTTTCCATTTGTTTTGTTTTGTAGATTGCACATCTAAGGGATGTTGGGTTGGCCAAAAAGTTCGTTCGGGGCTTTCATGTTACGGAAAAACCCGAACAAACTTTTTTGGCCAACCCAATACCATATGGTATTTGTCTTGGTCTGACTTGTTTCACGTAGCAAAATATCCTCCAGGTCCATCCGCGTTGTCACAAATGGCAAGATTTTATTCTTTTTAATGACCGAATAATATTCCATTGTGTGTATGTATGCACGCATGTGTGGATCTATCAGTCTATCTGTATGTCACGTCTTCTTTGTCCATTCATCTTTCAATGGACACTTAGGTTGTTTCCGTATCTTGGCTATTGTAAATAATGCTGCAATGAACATAGAGGTGCACGAACCTTTCTGAATTAGTGTTTTTATTTTCTTTAGAAAAATACCCAGAAATGAAATTGCTGGACTGTATAGTGTTTCTATTTTTAATTTTTTGGGGAGGCTCCACACTAGTTCCATAGCGGTTGCACCAATTTACATTCCCACCAACAGGGCACAAGCGTTCCCTTTCCTCCACACATCCTTGCCAACACTTATTTGCTGTCTTTTTGATAATACCCATTCTGACAAACGTGAGGTGACACTGCGCTGTGGCTTTCATTTGCATTTTCCAGATAATAGCGATGGTGAACATCTTTCTGTGTCTGGTGGTCATGTGTATGTCTTCTTTGGAATATTCTTGATTGGGGTCCTCTGCCCATTTTTAAATTGGGCTGTTTGGTTTTCTTTTTGATTTTGAGTTGGATGAGTTCCTTTTACACTTTGGATATTGATCCTTTATCAGGTTTATGCTTTGTTTTATTAACAGTTTCCTTTGCTGTGCGAAAGCATTTTAATTTGATATAGTCCCATTTGTTTATTTTTGCTTTTGTTTCCCTTACCTGAGGAGACATTTCCAAAAAGATATTAAGACTGATGTCCAAGAGCATACTGCTTATATTTTCTTCTAGGAGTTTTATGGTTTCAAGTCATACAGTTAAGCCTCTAATCCATTTTGAGTTTATTTTTGTATATGGTGTAAGAAAGTAGTCCAGCTTGATTCTGTGGCTTGTAGCTGTCCAGTTTTCCCAGCACCACCACTGAAAAGGCTGTCTTTTCCCCGTTGTATATCCTTGCCTCCTTTGGCATAGGCAGATTGGCCACGTAAGTTGGCCTTATTTCTGAGACCTCTCTCTCATTGACAGCCGCGCTGTGAAGAGTTGTAATTCTGGCGTGCCTGTAGGAGCAGGGGTGCCCCTCACAATGGCGGTGTGATTCTGGACAATTTATTTGATCCCTCCAAGCTTCAACTTTGTTTTCCCTATTTGGAAGAGAGGACGCGTGTCAAGCACTTTGCATCCTGCTTGGCACAGAGTAGATGCTCAGTAAATGTCTGCTCGTGTTTCTGAGGACTGTGGTGTGCTTCTTTATCTCAGGGTTCCTCTTCCCTAGTATTCGTTTCCTCTTTTCCACCTTACGCTAACTCTGAGGAATCTTCCTTACCATTTAAAACCGTGAGCAAGGATTTTTGAGGGCTGGCTTACTTTAAAGCCTAGGAAGTCTTTACCATAATAACAATAATTAAAAATTATAATTTATCTGACTTGATGCCAGACTTGATGCCAGACCCAAATTGTCTCCAAACCCCTCATAATGGTTAACTTTGAACAGTGCTGCAGGCAGAAAGAAAATGAAAAACTGAAATTTTGTACTGTGCCTACATAAGTTTTCCATTAACTCTCTTTGTAATTACATTTAAAATTAATATTGTCCACAGGTTGAATTACCTAGGATGGTAGAGAAAACAGTTAAAACATTCCAGGTACTAATCTTGCTTTTCCAGGCCTTAGCTTTGCCTGCCTCTGGTAAGCCCATGGTTCCAAAATTATTTTTCATTGAAGAAACATAAAAAGATGATATAAACAGAGAAGAATATCCTTGCGTGGTTATTTTATGTAAAGTGCTTGGAACGGCAAATATTTTACTTTCTGGGGTTGGGAGCTGAGAGGACGTGCAGTGTTAGCCAACCTGCCATGTTCTGCTTAAAACCTGTGATAGGAACCCCTGTTCTGATGGACTTTGCAAAGTATCCCCAAAGCAGATTGCTGTTCTCAAAATGTCACAAAGGCTTCAAGCAGCCTTGGGCTCATTGACGGGTTTTCTCCCCCTATGCTAAGCGTCCTACATGTGGAAATCACTCTTCTAGAAGCACGCGTGATTCAGCTAGCTCTGAGTGCTCACATAAATCTTTGGCTCTTCCAATGAACGTGGAATCAGAGAGACCAGCGCTTTTAAATCTAAGCACCAGCAAAGTCTGAAATCCATATGAAAAGGTGTCTTCTAAGGGCTTCTCAAATTTTGATGTGGGCATGAATCACCGGGAGGATCCTGTCAAAATGCAGACTGCGATTCAGGAGGTCTGGGCCAGGCAGGCTCTGAGATGATGAATTTCTACCGAACCTCCAGGTGTTTTCCGTCCGGCTGGTCCATGGACTGCACTTTGAATGACAAGCTTCTAAGATACACATGGATCTGCTTCTGGGCTTGAGCTCCCACCGTACACACCATGGTGTCCTAGCACACTGTGGGTGAACTAGTCACTGTGCTACAGTGAACGACCTCCCCTCCTTCAAGCCGCCCGGCTGTTCGGGCTGGCAAAGTGCCGGAGGAGCACTCTGACTGTAAGATGGCCATGAGGGGCTGCGCCCAGTACGTGTTGACTGGTCCTTGCACCCAGTGGCCCCGGGTCTGCAGGGCGCCGCCTTCCTGGGACATGGACGTTCTTAGGAAGTGGTGTACCCTTCCATCAGAGCTAGTCCGACATTTTCTTCTCCGTTTTCCCATCGCCTTCTTATCTCTGCCTCCATCACCATTCAATGCCCCCTCCAGTACCTACACTAAATTGTTTTTCTTTATCTCTTCTTCAGCCTCATTTTTGTTTGGCTTGCTGTCCCCTGCCACTAACTCTTCCGGTCTCCAGGGATCCCATGATTTTCGGGCTGAGCTCAGCTTTTTGGCTCTCCCTGTTTTTTTTGTTTCTTTCCAGTGTTCACAGCTTCCTTTCTTCTCCCAGCCAGACTTTCACCTACTGTTTCTACACCCAGGTTTAGAAAATCTGGGGAGCATGACTCTAACAGGAGTGGCACTACTGCGCTGAGCTCTGAGTCTATAACCTCCTGAAATGATCACACCCTTTGACCCGGTCAGTCCACCCCCAGGCATTTTTTAAGAAAACAGGCAGAGACACAGGCAAAGATATCTGTACGAGGTGTCCATTGCAGAATTATTTATAATAGCAAAAAAAAAAATGTCTAAAATAAACTGGTGGTTAAGTAAATGATGGTACATCAAAACCGCAGACATTATTTTGACATTAAACATCTGTGCTTTAATGCCTACTGATTAGGTGAGAATGCTCATAAAAGTTAAGTGAAATAATGTGACTAGACAATGATGCATATATTAAAATTCCAATGTTATTCAACTATGCATAGTAAAGAACTAACAAGAAACTCACCCAGTTATTAATAGCGGTAGTTTTCTCTGGTTGATGGGATTATACATGTTATTTTCATAACTTTCATATTTCCTGTGTTTTCTACAATGGAACTGCATTCCTTTATTTCAAAAAGTCTAAATATTTCGGAAAAAAATCTTAAAGATGAAAACAGTTTACTTTATGAATTTAGATAATAGATCTCACTCACAGATCATTTAACTATTTGACTATCAGGGCAGCCTGGAGCTCACATTAGAGTTTCCTCTGAATATTGTAAAAGACTAAATGGAGTAGCTGTAATAAACGCTCCCTCAGCAAAAAGGTTTACACACAATCACAGGCTTTTAGAGAAGAAACTGGGATGTGATCTGCCCCCATCTTTCCCCTAAATATAGTCGTCTCTCTTGCCGCGTTCCCACATTCTTTCTCCAGTGACAAATTCATTTAAGATGCGATTCCTCAACTGGCTAGCAAACTAGCTTGACTATTTTGGGCATAATTACAGATAATTAGGCAGCATCTTAGAGTAATGTGACTTTCCACCATTGCAAAGAAAGTGATTTGCACTTTCAGTGTGAATCTCTTCTGCCTCTATACTCTGCAGTATCAACATTTTGCATTTCCCCTATTAGCTAATGCCTGATTAGGGGACTGCGGGCTGTGCCAGGATGATGTCTTGAGGAAGGATTTATCATGTGAGCACCAAGCAATTAGTGCACTCTTCGCAGTAAGTGAGAGATCCAGTAGTCACTGGATCGGCTAACACGCTGACATTTCCTTGACCACATGACTTCAACATTTCCTGGTGAGATAATGCCTTTAGACATAGGCAGCTGTGCCCTTCTCCACGGTACAGAGTCCCCAGGACCAAGGAAATGTGCCCAGCCAGGTCCCATGGGTCCCTTCTAGATCACTGTGTACCCAGAACCCCAGAACTCCCAGTCCAAATGACAAATAGACCAAGAGGACACTCAGCTCTCCTTGAATGGTGTCATATCATTTATCCCATAGACGAGGGTGGTAGAGTTATCAAATTATTTTTCTAGTATTCTCCTGGAATTAATCAATTTATTATCTACCCAAAAACTTCTTCCATTCATTCTGTTATACATTTAACCTGCCCATCTATAAACTCTCTATCCATCCATCCACCCATCCATCCATCCATCCACCAACCCATCCATTTTGGTTGACTAACATTAAGTAATTATGTGCCAGGAACCATACCCATCACTGACGAAGATGTTACGGTCGCCTGACGTGATGCCCCCATAGGCCAGGAGGTGAGATGGGTACACAAACTGATGACGCCGCAGAGTGATGATAAATGGAAGAACAGAAAGGCAGCTGATGTGATTTCACCAAGGGAGTAGAGGGGTCAGAAAAGGCCCCTAGATGACAGGTCTAAAAGAATGAGGGTATTTTGCCAGGTAGAGAAGAGAAGGATGGAAGTCCAGGCTGAATGAATATATGAGCGAAGGCTCGGAAACACGAAGATGCAAAAGGCAGGTACGTGGAAAGGTAAGAAGCAGCACACAGCGAAGCACCAGGTGTGTGCACTGAAGTGAGAAGGAGGCTGGAAGGTAGTAAGAAGGCGGGCTGCAACGATACCGTAGCATATCTCACGGTTGAAAACCAGTTGTTTGTTTGATTGGTTTAAAAAACGGATCAAATTCATGTTGAAAGGAGTAACGGGCGGGCATGAAGCATAGATTGGCGGTGAGATCATTTACCAGTGAGTGGGAGGGACAAGGGGCCATATCAGACAGAGGTGTTTTCCTGGAGTAGAAGGTTGAATACACACGACCTGGTAGGACAGGGAGAGGGAGAACTTTAAGGCAACTCAGAGATTTCTAACTTGGGAGTTGGGTTTACCATCAGCAGAAATGGAGAATCCTGGAAATGAAACAGGCTAAGCATGGTGGCTCCCAGCTCATTCACTATTTCACTTATTTATGGGATGTTTAGTGAATGTCCCCTACGTGTCAGCTACAAAGGATACAACGGTGAACAAGATGGACATGGCCCTACCTCTGTGGAACTTCCTGCCTCGTTTTTACAAGTCAAACACAGAAGGACTGACATTTCCCTCCTTCCTGATGTACCCACCCACAGCTGGAACCCCCAGGAACTTCTCCCACAGCCAGTGTGCATACACGGGCCAGCTCCTCCATTAGGGCAGAGAGTGCTGTCTGATTAACTGCTTGGCAACTGACCTCCTATCAGTCAATCATCTGTCATTAAGACACTGCTGTCGGCAGTGTTCAATCACCAAATGTCACTGATGGCTCCCTATCGCACATTACTGTAAAACGACATCCCTCCTCACATGAGGAATAAGTCATCAAAGCAGATGCTCGAAGGCTTTGCCAAGAGCACTGACAACTTCCATCCCCCCCTCAACCCATGAAAGAGGCTTCTTTAGGGGATTTGACGTTTCTAGCTCTTCCTGGCTTGAAGCTCCTGCTAGGCAGCCGACCAGGAGACGCGACAGGTGTGCCTGTGCCTCGGTCAAACACTTGGGGCCTTAACAGTACTGGAGCCCTGATGTGCTCGGCCACCCGGCAGAACGCGTTTCCCGGCAGCGCGTTCTGTGCTCTCAAGTTATGAATCCCGCAGTCAGAACAACAAGCTGTCATCTGTTCTCTAGAAGGTAAGAGGGCCTCCAACCCGGGGCAGCTGGTGCTAATGTGTATTTTCTGCTTGGTCAGATAAATCTCCTTTTGGCACAAACAACACTGATCATATCAGCAAGCCAGGAGGGAAGACAGACACACAGAGTTAAAACCAACCTTATGGTTTCCCTTCTTAGTGCCCCTCTCCTTCCCCGTGGTGCCACCAACAGTTACAAATGCTTTGATTACAGGAACAAGCTTTTACAGTCCTCCTTCGACTTTTCCTCTAAAGGATTATGGAGAATGCCTCTTTCTCTAGTTGACAGGTTTTGCTTCGCCTTTTTCTTACTGCAAATTCAGTGTGGTAGCGGTTTTATTAACTGGATTTCTCGTGCTGTGAAGAGGTTTTTGTTTTTGTTTTTGTTTTTGAGCGTGGATAAGTGTGATGTGGGAGGTAAAGCTGCGTCACCGTGCCGTGGAAGGGGTGGTGCTCCACGCTGGGATATTATCCCCAGCCAGACTGGGGACCCCAGAACGGGACACACGGGGGCTCAAGCTGGCAGAATTTTTGTTTTTGTTTTTGTTTTTGAGCGTGGATAAGTGTGATGTGGGAGGTAAAGCTGCGTCACCGTGCCGTGGAAGGGGTGGTGCTCCACGCTGGGATATTATCCCCAGCCAGACTGGGGACCCCAGAACGGGACACACGGGGGCTCAAGCTGGCAGAACATATGGCAGCTGCCATGGGGGGAGGGCTGCCTGGGGGTTCACATCCTTCTCCTGTGCTCCCCACCGTGCGGCTGCTCAGCTTGCACACAACTTAACCCACTCACCATGCTGACTTAGTACTTTTGTCTGAAATTCTTTTTTTTTTTTTTTTTTTTTTGCCTATTTTCAAATAGATGCTCAGCACAGAGGAAGGAAGACAGAGGGGGTGAAGCAGGGATGGACAAGCCGGAGAGGGGGGCTGTTCCCGGGGACTGACTTTCAGGTGCACCCACAGGCTCTCACAGGTGAGACCCGAGGACTCCATCACAGCGTGTCTGTGTCTGTGTCCTTCCCGCCAAGGCAATGTCCCGAGGGCTTAGAGAGAGCAGTTAATGACCTGTGAGCAGAGGTTAAGCTTGGCTTTCACTGGGACACTCGGCCTCTTTCTGCTCCTCCAAGCTTTCAGAGTGTTTTGTTTTGTTTTGTTTTGTTCTGTTTTTGCGGTACGCGGGCCTCTCACCGCTGTGGCCGCTCCCGTTGCGGAGCACGGGCTCCGGACGCGCAGGCTCAGCGGCCGTGGCTCACGGGCCCAGCTGCTCCGCGGCACGTGGGATCCCCCCGGACCGGGGCACGAACCCGCGTTCCCCGCATCGGCAGGCGGACTCTCAACCACTGCGCCACCAGGGACGCCCTCAGAGTGGTTCTTGATCTGCTGGTTCTGACAAGCACTTAGCCAGAGGGGAAAGGAAACTATGCAGACAGGAGGGAAAGTCACACTTCTTCCTTAGTTTTCCTAAGAAGAAAACGACACACGAGGAGGCAAATAAGCACGTGGGATCCTCCCAGACCGGGGCACGAACCCGCGTCCCCTGCATCGTCAGGCGGACTCTCCACCACTGCGCCGCCAGGGAAGCCCTCAGAGTGGTCCTTGATCTGCTGGTTGCTGACAAGCACTTAGCCAGAGGGGAAAGGAAACTATGCAGACAGGAGGGAAAGTCACACTTCTTCCTTAGTTTTCCTAAGAAGAAAACGACACACGAGGAGGCAAATAAAATCCTCCAATGAAAATGCTATTGAAGCGTTTGTTACCCTTCTCTATTTTGTTACAGGGATGGTAGTAAAACCCTTAGAATGAGAGGGCCGGAGGCTTCTCTTCAAGGTAGAAGGAAGGAGTGAATGGGATTTTGGATGGTAGGACTTGGGGAGGTGAGAATCCAGAGTAGTGGGGGCTGGGAATGGCACCAACAGGGTAGAGAAGGTTGCTTTCCTAGGACCGGTGAACATGTGGAAAGAAAACAAGCCATCTCCACACCTGGATGGCTCCACACTTTTGAGGCCTCCAAAAGGTCTCCAAAACCCATTCATGGTCTTCACTCACCCCACATTCCCCCTATGAAAGAACTGGGTCTCCAGGGTCTCTAGTTCTCAGAGAATGGCATGACCTTTTGCCCTGCTAGCTAGACAAGACCTGAGGGTCATCTTTGACACTGTGTCCTACATCTAAAGCAGGGTTTCTCAACCTCAACACTACTATCAATGGAGCCGGCTGGGGAGGGCGCTGTCCTGTGCGCTGCAGGATACTGAGCAGGACCGTCGGTGTCCACCTATTAGATGCCAACGGCACACCCTTCCCCCAACCTCTGTGCTTCACTCCCCACCTGCTGCAACCACCAAAAGTCTCCAGACATTGTGGGATAGCCCCAAGTTGTCCCTGGTTTAGAACCACTGATCTAAAGTAAACCACCATCAAGTCCTGCCGGGTTTATCTTCTCTATCTGCCGACCTCTCCCCACCCTGCACCCTCATCACTAGGTTAAGTGATCATTACTTCCCACCTGGACACCTGCTCCAGCCAAGCTTCTCATGCCACTCCTGGCTCCTCCAACCCACTTTCCAGACAGCAGCCCGGTCGATGATTCCAGAACCAACTCTGCTCACATCATCTCCCCATACAAAACCTTTGGAAGCTTTCCTATGCTCTGAGGATATAGATGAAGACTTCTAACAAAGCTTAAAAGGATCCAGCCACGTGTGAAGAGAAGGGAACCCTCCTACACTGTTGGTGCGTATGTATATTGGTGCAGCCACTACGCAGGACAGTCTGGAGGTTCCTTAAAAAAACTAAAAATAGAGTTACTATATGATCCAGGAAACCCACTCCTGGGCATATATCCAAAAAAGACAAAAACTCTAGTTTGAAAAGATACGTGCACCCCAGTGTTCACAGCAGCACTATTTACAATAGCCAAGACGTGGAAGCAACCTAAGTGTCCACTGACAGAGGAGTGGATAAAGAAGATATGGTACATATATACAATGGAATATCACTCAGCCATAAAAAGAATGAAATAATGCCATTTGCAACAACATGGATGGACCTAGAGATTATCAATACTAAGTGAAGTCAGTCAGAAAGAGAAAGACAAATGTCATATGATATCACTAATATGTGGAATTTAAAAAAATGATACAAATGTACTTATTTACAAAACAGAAACAGACTCACAGACATAGAAAACAAATTTATGGTCACCAAAGGGGAAAGAGAGGGAAGGATAAATTAGGGATTTGGGATTAACAGATACACACTACTATATATAAAATAGATAAACAAAAAGGACCTATGGTAGAACTCTCCTCAATATCTTGTAAGAACCTATAAGGGAGAGTAATCTGAAAAAGAATACGCACACATACACACACGCGACTGAGTCATTTTGCTGTACATCTGTAACACTGTAAATCAACTATACTTCAATGAAAAAAGAAAAGGAAAAAAAAGAAAAAGAAGAGAATGCAGCCACGGCCTGCTTCGTCAGCTTGTCTCACACCATTCGCCTCTTCCCATCAGCTCCTGCTGCCCCATGAAAGGTTCTCTGTGCCTCACATTCCCTCCAGCTACACATCCTTCTTCCTCCTTCATCTCCTTCAGTCTTTTGGATCAAGTTTCCAAAATCATTTCTCCACGGCCTCAAGCTTCCCAGATCCCCCTGTGTCAAGGCTCCCAGTTAGACACCGTATGTCTTTCATTCTTAGCTTTTATTACGGTTCATAATTCCACGTTTATCTGTGCCCTCATTTGACTGATATTCCCCTGTCCCATTAGACTCTAAGCTCTGTGAGTTGCAGGGACTATGTAGTTTATCATGCTCCTTCCTACCCCGGCACCTAGTACAGTGCCTGGCATATAACCCTTCGCTGATGGGAGGGAAGTACATGGAGGTGGCCTGATGGATTAAAAGTCAAGCCAACAGTTGTCCCTGAACTTGAAGCCAAGGCTTTTCCGGACCAGAAATGTCCCTTCCATTCCCTGTTGTTGCTGTGTCTTCATGCATTTCTTCATTTCACAGGTCTTTCCTGAGTACCTACTATGTGCCAGGTGCAGGTTGACACTGGCTATTTCAGACAAGGCAGGCTTGGCCATGATGATGCTAAGCCACAGAGACATACATCATCCAAGCAAGGACAGCCCCGTGAGGACTGTGAAAGGGGGCGTTACTGATATGCAGATGGCTGGTGTGTTCTCTGAGGCCACGGAAAGAGAAGCCCTCACAGCCTCTCCTCCTCACCATTGTTTCTTCCCAGACTTAACTACCCAGGAAGTAGAAGTCAGATTTCGTTGAGCAAAGACTGGGAGGCACAGCATAAAACATGAGTTAACCTAGATGTCATTGATTTGTAGAAATGGCGCCAATCCTAAGATATTATTTGGCATTTATATTGCATTTCCTAAATGGATTTCCAAGTGTGTTTTCAGAATGCCTTGAACAAGGCATTGAAATAAGGCAGCCTTTTTCTTATTTGATTAAAAAAAAAAATCACTGGCATGGCCAACAGATGAATAACTGGTACAACTGGAAAGGCAGCTTTAAGTTAAATTAAATCAAGTGGGTGAGCACTCATGTGTGGCTACTTGCTACCTGCAGACTTGGTGCTACAGGCGCTGAGGATGCCAAGATTTTGGGGCTACTAAGACAAGGAAAACAAGCGTCTTGTCTTCATGGCGCTCATAGCCTCTTAAGAGGGAAGGAGCCACAAAGACCTCTGCGCGGAGGTACCAAGTGCTGTTTTGGGGGTATAAGTGCATCTATCTCATTATTCAGGTTTCAGCCCAAACCTCACTTCCAAGAGGCTTTCTCTGATCACCCTGTGAAATATCACACTCTCCTCTGCCAGTTCTACTCTCTCTCATTACTCCATATTAATTTCCTCATAGCACTTATCATTTTCTGAAATTAAGTATCAGTTTATGTTTTATGTTATATTGATTGCCCAGCTAGAAAGTAAACCCTACACTTTCTTGCTCCCCTTCATACTCTAGTGCCTAAAACAGCATCTGGTAGGTGGCTGGCATTGAATGAATGAGTGAATGAATGGATGGGTGGATGGATGGATGGATGGATGGATGGATATTCTCAGGGAAAGCCGGTCAGTCCTCCCTTGGGAGGTTGAGGGTTGAGGAAAGCTGTAGAAGAGAGGCGATATCCAAACTGGGTCTTGAAGTCGGAGTTCCTTGGGTGGATGAGGAGGGAATCACTAGATATAAATATTGATAAACTTGGAGGTGGCAGGAGGAGGGATGTTGGACTCCACAGGGCGGCAGGAGAGATGTGGGGGGACAGGAAGCTGGGGCAGGTGGGACACAGGAGCGAAGGCCACGCCCAGAAAGGAGACTTCTCCCTCTGAGGATGTTTGTGGATAAGGAGACTTTTTAAGCACGAGAAAGGTGGGGACAGATCTCTAACCTACAAATCCTCCTCTGGCGGCCCAGAAGAATGAGGCTGCTCACTGAGGAAATTAAAGAATCTTTCCCAGGAGAGAGGAACAGAATTTGTAAGTATCTAATGTAGCACATCCACAAAACTATTTTGTTTCTTCTTTGTTGACATCAGATATCCTTTAAAATCCCCCACCTCTTACTATAAAGTCTTCTTAGGCCCCGAGCCTGTTGAACTGCGCTTGGAAGGTTTCCACATCTTCCCAACCAGGGGCATCTGGGATTTAACACTGAATGACTTAGAAGAAGGGCTAAGAAGCTGAAGGACTAATTAAGTCCCGATTGGGTAAAAAACATGGGTTTCTAACAGTGAGTTTGTGAGGTATTTTTAAGTACTCCCTGAGGGAGGTGAACAGAATAAAAGCTTCATCATTAAGTATCTTTCCCACAAATGGAGTCTCCTAGTTAGTTTATAGAAAGTCCCATCAACTAAGAATTACAGATCATACTTATAAATTTCTCTTTCTTAATATCTGTAAATGGTAAGTAAGTGCGAGAAAGATTAATATATATTAAGCTCACACTTAATGGCCAGGCAGTGTCAAAGGTATTTTACAGTATTTTAATCCTAGCAGAAATCCCGTGAACTATTATTTGTCCTCATTTTGCGGATGAGGAAACAAAAAGTGAAGGGTTAAATGCATTGCCCAAGACCATGCAATCAGTAAGTAACAGAGCAGGGATTTTAATCCGGGTTCAAACCCAGAATATAACAGGGATCAAAAATATAGACACAGGAGTCCGACAGACTGGGCTCTAGGAGCTGACCAGTCAACACCATGTGATGTTGGGTTAACCATCCAGCCTTAAAGCTGGGGCTTCCTCATCTGGAATGTGGGATCGTGTAGTTCCTATTTCAGAGATATTGTGAGTAGGGGCATCATCTCATGTTCAGTGAGAGGACGTGAACCAAGCACTTTGCACAGAGCCTGACACATAGAAACCGCTCAATGCAGTTCATTTTCCACACCGCAGGAGTGACCGAAAGGTGTCTCTTTTAATCCGGGAAAGATCCAACACCACTGCAAACAACCAGATGCTAAATGACAAAGCTGCACTCTCCTTGGCCGTCCCGCCACTGGCCACACCAAACGTCACTGATGAGATGGTTCCAAAATCAAGGTCCTGTTCAGTGAGGCAACTTCGTGTCCACATTATTTTTGCTTGGGTTAGGGTTTCTCTACCTTGGTATTTTGACTTTTGGAGCCGAATAATTGGCTGTCCTGTGCACTGCAGGAGGCTGAGCGGCATCCCTGGCCTCTACCCGCTAGACGCCAGGAGCACCCCCTTGATTGTGACAACCAAAAATGTCTGCAGACATTGCCAAATATTCCCCGGTTGCACAATCACCCCTCCCCCACCCCACCCCCAGTTAAGAACCACTGACTTAGGTAAAAATTAACAGTGATTTATGAAGATTCAACAGAGGTTCCTAGGATTCAAAGAGATAGATTTCCCCTTACCCTGACAGCTCACAGCACTTGCTAAATAGAGATGATTCTCACGGGGGGGCCAAGGCAGGTCAATCAACAAATCACCATCACCAGTGAGCTCAGCAAACTCCTGCTGCCCAGCCACATGCTTTGTAGATTGTTAATTTCCCATTAAGGGAGCCGTGTCATTTAATAAGCATTCTGTCATTTGGCTTCATAAGGTGGAAGGAAAGCATGAGGACCCAGGAAGGGTCTCTTTCACGTTTTTAATGAGGGGTGACAGCTATGTTCACCCACCCAACATTTATTGAGCGTCTGCTATATGAAATGTCACATGTTAAGCCTCTAACGGCATCAGGAAAGGACTGAAGTCTTTTATGAAGGCCAAACTGCCGCATGGAAGGAATACTAATTGATTTTTCTTATAGTTATTGAAAACCTACTGTGTGCCAAGCCACAGGCTAGGCTCTGGCTAGAACACGCTGAGAATAAAGGATATTGTTCCTGCACTCTTGTAGCTTACAGTAAAGCAGTGGGTCTTAAAGTGGTGTCCTTAGACCAGCAGCATTAGTATCACCTGGTGTTATGGATTGACCTGCGTCCTTCCCAAAAGATATGTTGAAGTCTTAACCCCCAGTACTTCAGAATGTGACTTCGTTTGGGAGTAGGGCCTTTATGGAGGTAAACAAGATAAAAATGAGGTCCTTAGTGTGGGTCCTGATCCAATATGATGGGTGTCCTTATGTAAAGGGGAAAACAGGACACAGAGACAGATATCTGTAGACAAACAGGGAAAATGCCATGTGAAGGCAGAGGACGGGGGAGATGCAGCTACAAGCCAAGGGACACCAGGGACTGCAGGCAACCAGGAGATGACAGAAGAGGCAAGGCAGGAGCCGCCCCCAGACCCATCAGAGAGCACAGAACCCTGACGACAGCTTGATTTCAGACCCGTAGCCTCCAGAACTGTAAGATAATATATTTCTGTTGTTTTAGCCACTTAGTTTTTGGTACTTAATTATGGCAGCCCTAGGAAACTAAACTTGGTAGAAATGCAAATTCTTGGTCCCCACCCCAGATCTACTGAATCAGACAGTGTGGTATGTAAAGAGGTCCAGCAGTCTGTGTCTTAACAAGGCCTCCTGGGAAGCTGATGCATGCCGGAGTGCGAGAGCTACTGATGTAGAGCCGTGGTTCGCAACGCTGGCTGCGTATTACTCTCACCAGGGTAGCCTTTAAACAAAAGCAAATACAAAAATAGTGTCATAGGGATTCTGATAGGATGATTCTAACGTATAACCAGGCTAAGAATGGCTGGTCTAGAGCAATGTCTCTCAAATGTGAGTATGCACAGCTCAGCAGGAATGGCATCACGGGGTGGGGGGGGTGTCTTGTGAAAATGCAGATCTGGATCCAGTAGGGCTAGTGTGGGGCCTGAGACTCTGCATTTCTAACATGCTCTGGGTTGATACCATGCTTGTCCACGGCCTACTTAAAGTGTAAGTGAAGTAAGGGTCATGTAGTACTAATACTAAAGTGGACAGTAATAATAGTAGCTAACAAATATTTATTGAGTGCCTTCCAAATGCCAGCCACTGTGCTAGGGAATGGAACACATTGACAGATGGGAAAGACGTGGCCTGAGTATCGCGGATCCTGCATTCTGTCTAGGGTTTTTGCATTCCTACGGGAGAGGACCTTATTGAATCTGTGAGGATACCTGATAAGGTACAGCTGAGTCTTTTTTTTTTTTTTGCGGTACGCGGGCCTCTCACTGTTGTGGCCTCTCCCGTTGCGGAGCACAGGCTCCGGACGCGCAGGCTCAGCGGCCATGGCTCACGGGCCCAGCCGCTCCGCGGCACGTGGGATCTTCCCGGACCGGGGCACGAACCCACGTCCTCTGCATCGGCAGGCGGACTCTCAACCACTGCGCCACCAGGGAAGCCCAGAGCCGAGTCTTACATCAGGCAGAGCAATGCTAGCGGCTGTTACAGATAAACTACAATTCTCAACAACTTAACAGATGAACACTAATTTCTCCCAGTATGCTCAGTGTCATGGGGGAGTCCGGTACCCAGGTCCTTCCTTCTTGGAATATGCCCTCCCTTTCGTTCCTGGAGTGCTGCTCTTAGTTCAGTTGGTGGATGGGCAAAAAGGCTGAGGAGGCCTAGGAGTGGTCTAATGACTTCTACCAAATTCCACAGTCTCTGTTACACGGCCCTGCCCAACTGCGAGGACACTGGGAAATTAAGTCTAACTCTATGGCCAGAGGAAAAGGAAACGGGTTTGGTGAAGACACTGTCTCTACCACATGTCTTGAAAGATGAGTCAGGTTGGTCGGATGAAGAAAGGGAGGGAGTAATAAGAGGGCGGGGTACCAAGAATTTACAATGGATGTTTGGTAAAGGATAATAAACGAATCAAATTTCCATAGCTTCTCTGGTTACCATTTTCCTTACAAGAACAATTATGGTACTCCACTTAGGTCTTCATTGCTTCAACAGTATGACATTAAAACGTTTCTATGGAACTGGAGTACACGTGTCCCCAAAGAAGATATACAAATGGCCAATAAGCACTTGAAAAGATGTTCAGTATTACTAATCATTAGAGAAACACAAATCAGAACAACCATGAGATACCATCTCACACCCATTAGGCTGGCTACTGTTTGAAAAACAAAAAACAATTGCTGGCCAGGGTGTGGAGAAATTGAAACCCTGTGCACTGCTGGTGGGAATGTAAAATGGTGCAGGTCCTGTGAAAAACAGTATGGTGGTTCCTCAAAAAACTAAAAATAGGAATGCCATGTGATCCAGCAATTCCACCTCTGGGTACCCAAAAGAATTGGACGCAGGGTCTTGAAGAGATATTTATACACCCATGCTCATAGCAGCATTAGTCACAATAGCAAAAACGTGGGAGCGACCCAAGTGTCCACTGACAGATGAACAGATAAGCAAAATGTGGTCTATACATATAATGGACTATTACTCAGCCTTAAAAAGGAAGAGAATTCTGCAATATGCAGAACGTGCAACACGGATAAACCTTGAGGACATTATCCTGAGTGAAATAAACCAGTCACAAAAAGACACAGGCTGTATGATTCCACTTATATGAAGTACTTAGAGTAATCAAAATCATAGAGGCAGAAAGTAAAATGACTGCCAGGGGCTGGAGGGAGAGGGGAATGAGGAATGATTGTTAAATGGGTACAGAGTTTCAGTTTTACAAGATGAAAAGAGTTCTGGAGATAGATGGTGGAGATGGTTGCACAGCATTACCAATGTCTTCAATACCACTGAACTGTACACTCAAAAATGGTTAAGATGGTTAACTTTATGTTATGTGTATTTTACCACAATAAAAACATTGAAAAGATGTCTAAGGAAGCGTGTTGGCACCCGCCTAATAGTATTCAACAGACAGATGGGCTAGATGTGTCTGGACTTATTCCCATCATCCTTGGTCACTGGACACTAACACCGGCCAGAGGCTGGAGCTGATGGCCGGGCTTAGAGCCTGAGATGGGACTGGCGTATGCCTTGGGGAATGAGCCGGAATGACAATAAAGTCCTCGGCCAGGAGATGTCAAGAGGAAGCCAAGGCAGCGTCTGCATTCACAGTGGTCTCCACAGCCACCTTTACCGAACAAACTGCTGTCCTGGTTTGACAATAACACAAAACATTTTTAAGTAGGTCTTGTCCAGGACAAGCCACCTACATATCAGAAAGACTCACAGCCAAGAGAACTGTATCTAAGGTCAAAGAATGAGCTGCAGAAGGAGAGATGAACCACGGATGGAATATCCGGGAATTGTATGGACGACGCCCACATCATGCAAAAATTCTCTCTTTGGCGTTCCTTACAGTTGATGGACACTTTTTGACTGCCTGAGCCCTCTTTCAAATGTCGAGCTGAAACCTTTTTCTGTGGACCCCATCCCTCTCAGGGTACACACAGAGAAAGCAATTTTAGTCTGTCTGCACGACTTTGGGCAAATGACTTCGCCTCTCTATGTAGCAATTTCATCATCTATAAAATGGAAATAATTACAGTACCTCTCCCGCATGGAGCTCTCGTGAGGACAAAGTGAGTACCTGATGCATAGAAAGTGCTCTGAAAATAACAGCTAGGATTACCATGATTACTCTTTGTGAACCTTAAAAAAAAATGGCTCTCAGGCTCGCCTCCGTGTCTTCTCCCCTATCAGATTTTCTCTCTTTCAGTTCTTCAGCCTTTGCTTCTCGTAGAGAGCCAAGCCTTTTACTTTCGTCTGGACTATCATTTCCCAAACTGCATTCTAAGGGTAATAGATCCTCAAGGTATTAGTAGTATTTCCTTGAAAAACAAAGTTTGGGAAACACTTTGTACACCAGATGCCTCCCTTGAAGGTTTATACTACACCTTGGTATAATAAAGGCTCCGAAAAGGCCTCAGCACAGAGGACTGTTTAGATGGGTTCATGTGTGTGCCCTGTTAGTGGAAATGTTAAGCTGGCATGATACTTGCGACGGGCAATTAGTCATCATCTAATATAATTTAAAACAATTCTATACACCCTTCAACCAGCAGCTCCAGTTCCAGTTACCCAACCTGGAAATACCTGCACGTGGATCATTCTAGTTTAATATGTCTTTGAAAACACATCATATGTCCTAATTGGACAAGTAACCCTTCCAACCTTGCCTCATCTGCTGACGTGATAACGATGCCTTTCTTTCTGTGCCTAAATCCAAACCACTGATAAACTAACCCCATGATGGTGCTCAGCTGACACCGATCCACCACTCTACCCTTTCCCGCTACGGAGCCACCGCATTTTCTGCAACCCGCCCACAAGGACATCCTATTGTCTGAGGATTGCATTCCTTCTTTAAATTATTCTCTCAAGTTTCTCTCTATAGTTTTGACTACAAATTTGGACTCAACTGCCTGGGTGAAATCTCATGAGTCCTTTCAATTGACACTGTATTTTTTTCCTCCACTAGATCAACAGATTGTTGGTCTGTCTTAACTGGTCATTTCAATCTCGAGATTCTGACTGTCTGTGGAGATGCGTAGAGTGTAAACGCTTTGGGCGACACTGATGACGAACACCTGGGAAACTGTGCAAACTGAAATAAATCTGGAAAGAAATAACCTAAAGTTACCCAGAAACGCATCCATTGTGCACGATCCAAGCAACAAGAGCCAAAGCTTCCCAGTCCCCTCCTAATCTTTAGAAACGGTTTTCTCCTGAGCCACTCGGCGTATTTCCATTACGGCCTTCTGAATATGTATAGACACAGCAGGTATTTTAAGATTGCTGCAAGTGTCTGACGAAAACATCGTGCGTGTTCAACTCGTTGAGGAGACATCTTAATGACAGGCAAAGCAATTTATAGAGGACGTATTTTTATAGCACAGTAACATCAACATTTATTATTTGGGCCATAACTGGGAAAGGAAACAGACTTTCCCCATTTAGACAACATTAAATTCCTAGGAAGGCAACAGAGAAATAGGTACAATCTCGAATATAGTTATGGTATAAAAGAGTATTCTTTTAGAAATATGGTGGAAAACCTGGGAAGAATAGTATAATGGCCTGATCAAATGTTCCCACAATAGAATTTTCCAGTACAATCCCTTCCAAAGGGCTAAAATTTGATATTGTAAAAATTCAAGGTAATCGATCTACTACAGACATTTTTCTCCCAAGAATGCTACTATATCAGGTGATAGTTAGATATACTTATTATTTGCAACTCATTTCCCCCCAAGAATTAATAATGCCTAAGGAGCTTTTGCCTTAGAATTACAAAGGTTCTGAAAAGTCCTGCAGTCATAACCTAAACCTTATTTAGGTTAGGCAGGGTGTGGGCAAATGTTTTTTTCTTTTCTCCCGATGTCATTCATATTCCAATGCCTAAGAATAAAACAACTGTGTATCTACCGAATTCAGTTTCTAACACATTATATAGTCAGGTCTCACTGATAAGGAAAACATTCAAATAAAATACTTAAACCAAATGAAGTATATTTTACCTTTCGGTTTGTAGCCTAAAGTGCCACACAGGGAATGCTACTGAAAGAAACAGAGCAGGACAAATTGACTGGTACAGATGAGCCAATTTATTGCCACAGGTGGCTTGAGAAGGTCACGTGAAATTTGGTTTTGTCTAGTCGCTCAGCAAACACTAACCATGCACCTGCCATGTGGATAGAGCATACATACTGCTGGGCCTTCTGAGACACACCAGATGAAATGCCTACTCTAAATCTCTGGGTTTCCTGTATTTCAATTTGATTTCTATTACGTCATCACTTCTGCAAGTCAGCCTTGTTACTACAATCCCCACGGCTGCCATTCCAAAGTGTCTGCATGCCCTTAAGATCCACATTTTTCCTCAGTACCCTTTTTTTCTCAGCAAACGAGCCACGCCTTGCCTTACTGAGATCACGAGTTCACTCTGATATGAGCCACCTCCACTCCCTCCTCCCCATCTCAAACTCTACTCGCCCCAGTCAAGAATTGCTGGTGTCATCCTTGCCATCTGTCCCTTCTGTACCCGTGACAGTCAATCTGACACAAGTGCTGCTGCTTTTTCCCCTAGACCGCCCTCAGGATTGTACCCTTCTTCGTCTCCACCATCAGACTAGCAGCCGTCTCTTGTTTGGGCCAACATAATAGTCTCCTAGTTGGTGTTTTTCTTACTTCTGTCTCTTCTTAACACTCAAACCAGAGTGATATTTCCAAAATGCATCTCCGAATGTCTCATTATCACTTAAATTATTTAAAGGGCTTCCCATTTCCATTAGGATAAAGACAAAACATGGCCCACAAGTCCCTCAGAGCCTAGTCCCTGCCGAGCTTGCCAGGCTCACCTGCACCCAGGGTCCTGTTCCTCTCCATGCTCCATCCCATGGGCCTTACTTCAGTCTTTAATACTCACCATGCTCACACTGGCCACAGGACCTTTGCTCATACTCTCTCTCTCTTCCTGGAATGTTCCTTCTACCCCTTCTTGCTTGGTTAACACCACCTCATCTTCCTGATTCACCCCACATATCACTTCCACAAGAAGGCCTCCCATGACTTCCTTGTCAGGTCAATCCACCCTACTATAGACTCTCTGGGAACCATGACCCTTTTAACACCTGTTACCTTGGTTGGTATCTTTATTTGACTACTGGTAGGTCTTTCCTACTAGACTGTAAGCTACATGGAAACAACGCACGTTTAGTTTTTGCTCACCTTTTCCCCGCACAGCAAGTGGCATACTCAAAAGATATTTATGGAATGGGTTTCTAGGTTCATAATGCCAAAGAGAGCCATGGCTGCCCACGGGTATTTAATCAAACGCTTTCCTGGGTGAATTCCTTTCACCGACCACTCTATAGAGAGGTGAGCCAAAGCGTGAAGGGTTATTTCTATTTTTAGCTGCTCCAAACACTTCTTCTGTGCCAAGCGCCGTCCTAAACTCTTTGTGTGCATTCACTCGTTTAACCCTCACAGCGCTCTTAAGAGATGGACACTACCATATCTCCATTGTGTGGCTGGGAAAACTGAGGCCTAGATGTTAATGAACTTGTCCGGGATTACGAAGGCAGATCAGCATTATATTCCTAGCACCACGCACAATACCACATGCTAAGGGCTCAATAAACATTTGTAGAATGACTGAATGAACAGATGACGGAGCAAAGCTGCTCTAACGTCAGCCACAGCTCCCTAATACTTTTTAGTCTGCCCACTTCTTTTGGTCGCGCCGCTGTCACCCACTCATCTCCACCGCGGCCACTCCTCACCAGAACTCTCAACAGCTTCCTCACTTCTCTTCCTGAATGTGCTCTTCCCTCTCCCTACTTCACCCACCTGCCACGTGGTTAGAGTGACTTCTGGAATGCAACCAGACCCACCACTGCCTTTCCTGAAATTCTTTAGTGGCTTCTCACTGTCCTTTGGACACTGACCCAAGCGCTCACACTAGCCAGAGTGATCACGGTGGCTCTTTCCGGCCTCACGTTTCTCTTGCCCGCGCAGGGGCCAGCCTCCTTCCTGACTTGGGGACTCTGTACGTGCTGTGCTGCTGCCCAGAGTAGCCTTCCCCCTCTGGTCTCCCGGCTAATTCCCAAAGGACCTTTAGGCCTCAGTGTTCCTGGCGGACTGAATAATGACCCCAACAATATCCCGGTCCTAATCCCCAGGACCTGTGAATGTACCTTAGATGGCAAAAGGGGTTCTGCAGATGTGATTAACTTAAGAGCCTTGAGCACATCTGTATTCCACTGGAGCCATCACGTTCTTCACATTGTCCTACAATGTCATCCTTCACATTGACATTTATGCTTTAACAAAGTTGTGTGAAGAGGAAACCCTCAATCATTACTGATAAAATCGTGGATTTGAAGAGCCAGTTGGGTATATATATGTATTTGCTAATTCATATTTAAATAATTCAACTATATGCATACACATGTTCCCAGCAACACTATTCACAATACTCAAAAGGTAGAAACAGCCTGAAGAGTGGATGAATGGACACACAAAATGTGGTCCACCCGTACACTGGGATGTTATTCAGCCATAAAAAGGAACGGAGTACTGATTCATGCTACTTCATGCGTGAACCTCGAAGACATTATGCTCAGGGAAAGAAGCCAGTCACAAAAAACTTCATATTGTGTGATTCTACTGATATGAACTGTCCAATACAGGCACATCCACAGAGACAGAAAGTAGGTGAATGGTTACCAGGGGCTGGGGGATGGGTGCGAGCAGCTGCTTAAAGGGTCTGGGTTTCCTTTTCGGGCGACGGGAATACTTTGGAACTAGACAGAGGCGGCGGCTGCACGACATTGTCGACGCACTAAACGCCACTGAATTGTTCATTTTAAAGTGATTAATTTTACGTTATGTGAATTGTACCTTGATAAAAAAGTAAGTAGACTACTTTTCTTTTTTAACTGAGTGATACGTCAATCCTCACAGCTTCCCCAGCTGAGGAAATAGTGGGCCCCACCTTCTACCACCTCCTCACCCTGGGGCGTTTTTCTCGATGCCCATGAGTTGTTACGAGTGCTGAAAAGCCTGCCAACCTTATCTAGAATCACCAAGCCAAAAGCCCGACATTCTGTCTGTTGGCTTCAGGCAGGCACCTGCCATCCAGGCGGGAGGAGGTAAAGGAGCCTCCGATCTTGTCCCCGGGGCGCGTGTCCCATGGAATAGGTTTGCCTCTGGGATCGGTGTTTATCTGCGGCTCAGCCGTGAGGCGGGCAGCAGGACTGCGGTGCTCTCCCGAGCACGTTTAAGTGCAGTAAACACGGGCACGAAGTGGGAGGTCACATCGAGGGGAGCACGACCCCCACTGCTGTCACCTGCTGACCTCTCGGCGTGAGGGAGGGTCGGGGCAGAGTGAGTCTTCTGCCCTCCTCTTCCCGAATGAGAGCCGACTTCGGGAGAGACAGCAACGTGAGTGGGCGGAGCGGAAGGGAGATGGGGACCCTTGCAGCCGCGCCCACTCCACCTGGACACCGGCAACTGCAGTCCGCTTCCCTTGCGGAAAGCTCTGTCGCCGCGGGTTTGTGTTAGAAACAGCTGGTGGCCGAAGGCCTGGCAACTAACCAGCCACGCTGCTCAGGGGCAGGTAAGGCTGCGGGCTCTTCCCTGGGCGCTGCTGCAATCCCGTCTGTAGGGGTGTGGGCACAGCTCGTGGCTCCTTACACATACCAGTGAGTTTCACGGGGCTTGATGGAACTGACCCTCTCCTGCCAAGGAGAGAGGAAGAGGCCTGCTGAGGTCCCAGCCAGCTCGGATATTCCCGTGGATGACCCACCAGTAGCTGCGAAGCCCCCTCGGCTGCCAGGCGTCGTGCGGGGTGTTGCGGAGACAACGGTGGGTTGCAGTGAAGTGTGAATGTAAAGCTTCTGGTCTATTTGGGAAGACAAATGACCCTTTGTCCACTCTGCAGCTCTCTGCGTCTAGTCAGGAACACGGTCCGACTAAAGGAGACTGCTGTGAGGTGGGCTGCAGGAGGGGCTGAAGTGGAAGGCGGGCGGGCGGCCGGTGGTAGGAGAAGTAGGCTGACAGAGAACGTGCATCCTGGCAGCTCATCACTCACTTCCCGCAGATCACACTGGGGGTCGCATAGCTTCAGGGTCCTCAAGGAGAGAATCGCAGCTCAGCCGGGACACAAAGCTCAAGGTTGGCTCTTTATTCTGAGGTCCTCATTCGAGGATGACAACGCGACTTCAGGCACTGAAGCTGGAAATGCCATCCATATGTTTAAGAAAGTGCCCAAGACGAAACCATAAAACTCAGCACGGGGCCAGCTTGATGGTGACTCCACAAAATTCCGGCAACGGAGCCCTACAGAGACTGATTTTACAGTCCACCCAATTTGGTGATAGTTCCCAGCTGAGAGCTGCATTGTCTTCTGCTTTAACTGAAAGTATTTAACCTATTACAAATTATCACGAATAGCGCCAAACCGAACACCCCCAAAATGCTCACTTCAAATATATGAACCTCTTCACAGGCCAGCAGGAGCAAGTAGGCAGAGCTGTGGGGCGGATGGAGGACGGATGACGATGTTCAGAGAACACTCCTCATGGCCGCTCACATCTGTATCTAACGCCCCCTGCTGGCAACTCTAGGGAGGCCGCTGGACTCTTGGCCCCCCCGCCCCCCGCCCTTTAAAATGGTCTTCACCGGCTCTTTGCTCCCCTCCTTAGCTAGGACTGAATTTTCAACTTTCTCTTTGTAAGTGATTTTAGAAATGTTATCTTATTATAAACGCAATATTAAAATAAAAGAAATCTAAGGAAAACATTAGCTACAATTCCATAATCACCTAACTGAATAAATGTTTCATTTATCGAGATTCCTTTTAATCTTTTTTCAGCATACATATGCTTCTTTTTCCTCATATGTGGTCACTTTACAGATAAAATTTTCATCTGGAGCATTATGCCTTGAGTAATTTTCGCTTTTGCTTGTTTTTTAACTTTTTAGACTTCAAATTTTTATTTAATTAATTATTTATTTTTCACCAAGGCAAATGAGTTTCATTATTATTATTATTGAAGTACAGTTGATTTACATGTTTGTTTTTTTTAAAATCTCCATATCCATTTACCCTACTCAAAGATAACACTAGTACATATCACCCATGCCTTGCACTATCCTTACGGAATCCTACAAAAACATATACAAGGACTTATTGTGATTTCTTTTTACAAAAAATGGCATGTACATTTCTCTTCTCAAGCTATATACATTGCTCTGGGCCACTGAGTCAGAGATATTAAAGTTATTTTTTTAAGCCAATCCATAGTTCATAGAGTGGATGTAATACAGTGTACATTTAACCTTCTACGTTTTGTGCCTGGAGAAAACAATGTTTCAACAACAGCCTTGCATATCTGTCTTCAAGAACTGAGGTTTTCTATTTCCAAAGCCGGGTTGCTGGGCGAAAGGCGATGCTTATTGATCATTTTCGTACATACTGCGAGAGTGGCTTCTAAGTGACAGAGCTGGCATTCAAATCCATGGACACGGGCCTCGAGAGTCTAAAGTCCCAGCCATTAATACTATGCTACCTCTTGAACTTCAGAGATGCCCAACCGTAGAGCTGAACCTCTCAAGGCAGCGAGCTTGCCTAAACACGCAACGTTCAGAGAAAGGCAAAGGGACTCATGGGGAGGGGCCTGGTGGAATGGCCTCCATCTTCTCCTCTAACCTGAGATTTTCCTATTCCCTAAAATGGATCCACTGTATTTCAGTCGGGTGGGCCAAGCAATTTAACCACAACTGCCCTGTTAGTAACTGAGCATGGCCACTCTTGGGACATTTCCCAAGGTGACTCCTGCTGGTCCAACAGTCACACAGCCACGGTTCCTCAGCCACGGCGAGCACCAAAAGAAACCTGGACAAACTCACTTTGATCATCTCTGTCTTGACTGAAACCAAAGCTGAGCCATAAATGGACTACTCAGAAATAAGGATAAAAAAGTAGCCCATCCAGCAGAGTAAATTTTTTTCACTGAGTAGCATTTCTTAATAGTGTTAGATGCAATTACATCTAAGTACCAGTTGCAATGTCTAGAAATAGGTGATCTGATATTTACAGCAGTAAATCCCTTCTGAAACAAGATGTATGCCATATCTGTGTGAATGTAGGTGCTATCACAAAGGGCTCTTAGAAGAGCCCATTAGAGGCTTTTATTTTTGCATCACCTTGAGAACGAGCCTCACAGGAGCTGATGTTTCACTCTAAGCCCCACAGAAGGGTAACAAGCCCATTCAGACAGCCCGGCTGCAATAGGAGACCTTTCCCTAAGGAGAAGACATTAATGGAAAAAATATTTCACCTTTGCATTTTTAATTTTGCTATTTAAAATCTCTCTAAATACACTTCCCCCTTTAAAATGTGACCAACCCCAATTTCCCCATCTTTATTACGGCAAAGAGTCAGTTATAGTATTCCTTTTGGAATAGCAGCAGGGGCATTATTTAGATTTAAGGGAGAAGGCATGCATGAAATTGTTATTAAACTGAATATGTTTAGTTATCACAGCTATTAGGAGGATTAGTAAAGAGTTTGTGCGAGTTTGGAATATGTAGACAGAACTAAGTATGTGTATGTGTGTGGTGGGGAGCACGCTTGTGGCTTATCATGTGTGCTTTTAATTAAAGTCTCTGTTGGAACCTCTAGAGTCTAGCCCCGGCGCTCCCAATAAACTCCCTGTGTGCCCTTGGGTAAATCACCGAACCCACGCAAGGGGAGCGCTGAAGATTTCTTCTGGTTCTCATACTGTTTGAAGTGTTTTTTTTTTTTTTTTTTTTTTTTGCGGTACGCGGGCCTCTCACTATCACCAAACCCACGCAAGGGGAGCGCTGAAGATTTCTTCTGATTCTCATACTGTTTGAAGTGTTTTTTTTTTTTTTTTTTTTTTGCGGTACGCGGGCCTCTCACTGCTG